>NC_090398.1:24926220-25226220 GCF_036365525.1 Heterodontus francisci | reverse complement strand
GGGTTACACACTGTCTGATAACACTGGGTCCATCCTCCCCGGGTTACACACTGTCTGATAACACTGGGTCCATCCTCCCCGGGTTACACACTGTCTGATAACACTGGGTCCATCCTCCCCGGGTTACACACTGTCTGATAACACTGGGTCCATCCTCCCCGGGTTACACACTGTCTGATCACACTGTGTCCATCCTCCCCGGATAACACACTGTCTGATAACACTGGGTCCATCCTCCCCGGGTTACACACTGTCTGATAACACTGGGTCCATCCTCCCCGGGTTACACACTGTCTGATCACACTGGGTCCATCCTCCCCAGGTTACACACTGTCTGATCACACTGTGTCCATCCTCCCCGGGTTACACACTGTCTGATAACACTGGGTCCATACTCCCCAGGTTACACACTGTCTGATAACACTGGGTCCATCCTCCCCGGGTTACACACTGTCTGATCACACTGGGTCCATCCTCCCCGGGTTACACACTGTCTGATCACACTGTGTCCATCCTCCCCGGATTACACACTGTCTGATCACACTGGGTCCATCCTCCCCGGGTTACACACTGTCTGATAACACTGGGTCCATCCTCCCCGGGTTACACACTGTCTGATCACACTGGGTCCATCCTCCCCGGGTTACACACTGTCTGATCACACTGTGTCCATCCTCCCCGGGTTACACACTGTGATAACACTGGGTCCATCCTCCCCGGGTTACACACTGTCTGATCACACTGGGTCCATCCTCCCCGGGTTACACACTGTCTGATAACACTGGGTCCATCCTCCCCAGGTTACACACTGTCTGATAACACTGGGTCCATCCTCCCCGGGTTACACACTGTCTGATCACACTGGGTCCATCCTCCCCGGGTTACACACTGTCTGATCACACTGTGTCCATCCTCCCCGGATTACACACTGTCTGATAACACTGGGTCCATCCTCCCCGGGTTACACACTGTCTGATAACACTGGGTCCATCCTCCCCGGGTTACACACTGTCTGATCACACTGGGTCCATCCTCCCCGGGTTACACACTGTCTGATCACACTGTGTCCATCCTCCCCGGATTACACACTGTCTGATAACACTGGGTCCATCCTCCCCGGGTTACACACTGTCTGATAACACTGTGTCCATCCTCCCCGGATTACACACTGTCTGATAACACTGGGTCCATCCTCCCCGGGTTACACACTGTCTGATCACACTGGGTCCATCCTCCCCGGGTTACACACTGTCTGATCACACTGGGTCCATCCTCCCCAGGTTACACACTGTCTGATCACACTGTGTCCATCCTCCCCGGGTTACACACTGTCTGATAACACTGGGTCCATCCTCCCCAGGTTACACACTGTCTGATAACACTGGGTCCATCCTCCCCGGGTTACACACTGTCTGATCACACTGGGTCCATCCTCCCCGGGTTACACACTGTCTGATCACACTGTGTCCATCCTCCCCGGATTACACACTGTCTGATCACACTGGGTCCATCCTCCCCGGGTTACACACTGTCTGATAACACTGGGTCCATCCTCCCCGGGTTACACACTGTCTGATCACACTGGGTCCATCCTCCCCGGGTTACACACTGTCTGATCACACTGTGTCCATCCTCCCCGGGTTACACACTGTCTGATAACACTGGGTCCATCCTCCCCGGGTTACACACTGTCTGATCACACTGGGTCCATCCTCCCCAGGTTACACACTGTCTGATAACACTGGGTCCATCCTCCCCGGGTTACACACTGTCTGATCACACTGGGTCCATCCTCCCCGGGTTACACACTGTCTGATCACACTGTGTCCATCCTCCCCGGATTACACACTGTCTGATAACACTGGGTCCATCCTCCCCGGGTTACACACTGTCTGATAACACTGGGTCCATCCTCCCCGGGTTACACACTGTCTGATCACACTGGGTCCATCCTCCCCGGGTTACACACTGTCTGATCACACTGTGTCCATCCTCCCCGGATTACACACTGTCTGATAACACTGGGTCCATCCTCCCCGGGTTACACACTGTCTGATAACACTGTGTCCATCCTCCCCGGATTACACACTGTCTGATAACACTGGGTCCATCCTCCCCGGGTTACACACTGTCTGATCTCACTGTGTCCATCCTCCCCGGATTACACACTGTCTGATAACACTGGGTCCATCCTCCCCGGGTTACACACTGTCTGATCACACTGGGTCCATCCTCCCCGGGTTACACACTGTCTGATCACACTGGGTCCATCCTCCCCGGGTTACACACTGTCTGATCACACTGTGTCCATCCTCCCCGGATTACACACTGTCTGATAACACTGGGTCCATCCTCCCCGGGTTACACACTGTCTGATAACACTGTGTCCATCCTCCCCGGATTACACACTGTCTGATCACACTGGGTCCATCCTCCCCGTGTTACACACTGTCTGATCACACTGTGTCCATCCTCCCCGGATTACACACTGTCTGATAACACTGGGTCCATCCTCCCCGGGTTACACACTGTCTGATAACACTGTGTCCATCCTCCCCGGGTTACACACTGTCTGATAACACTGGGTCCATCCTCCCCGGGTTACACACTGTCTGATAACACTGGGTCCATCCTCCCCGGGTTACACACTGTCTGATAACACTGGGTCCATCCTCCCCGGGTTACACACTGTCTGATCACACTGGGTCCATCCTCCCCGGATTACACACTGTCTGATCACACTGGGTCCATCCTCCCCGGGTTACACACTGTCTGATAACACTGGGTCCATCCTCCCCGGGTTACACACTGTCTGATAACACTGGGTCCATCCTCCCCGGGTTACACACTGTCTGATCACACTGGGTCCATCCTCCCCGGATTACACACTGTCTGATCACACTGGGTCCATCCTCCCCGGGTTACACACTGTCTGATAACACTGGGTCCATCCTCCCCGGGTTACACACTGTCTGATCACACTGGGTCCATCCTCCCCGGATTACACACAGTCTGATCACACTGGGTCCATCCTCCCCGGGTTACACACTGTCTGATCACACTGGGTCCATCCTCCCCGGGTTACACACTGTCTGATCACACTGTGTCCATCCTCCCCGGGTTACACACTGTCTGATCACACTGTGTCCATCCTCCCCGGGTTACACACTGTCTGATAACACTGGGTCCATCCTCCCCGGGTTACACACTGTCTGATCACACTGGGTCCATCCTCCCCGGATTACACACTGTCTGATCACACTGGGTCCATCCTCCCCGGGTTACACACTGTCTGATCACACTGGGTCCATCCTCCCCGGGTTACACACTGTCTGATCACACTGTGTCCATCCTCCCCGGGTTACACACTGTCTGATCACACTGTGTCCATCCTCCCCGGGTTACACACTGTCTGATAACACTGTGTCCATCCTCCCCGGGTTACACACTGTCTGATCACACTGTGTCCATCCTCCCCGGGTTACACACTGTCTGATAACACTGGGTCCATCCTCCCCGGGTTACACACTGTCTGATAACACTGGGTCCATCCTCCCCGGGTTACACACTGTCTGATAACACTGGGTCCATCCTCCCCGGGTTACACACTGTCTGATAACACTGGGTCCATCCTCCCCGGGTTACACACTGTCTGATCACACTGTGTCCATCCTCCCCGGATAACACACTGTCTGATAACACTGGGTCCATCCTCCCCGGGTTACACACTGTCTGATAACACTGGGTCCATCCTCCCCGGGTTACACACTGTCTGATCACACTGGGTCCATCCTCCCCAGGTTACACACTGTCTGATCACACTGTGTCCATCCTCCCCGGGTTACACACTGTCTGATAACACTGGGTCCATACTCCCCAGGTTACACACTGTCTGATAACACTGGGTCCATCCTCCCCGGGTTACACACTGTCTGATCACACTGGGTCCATCCTCCCCGGGTTACACACTGTCTGATCACACTGTGTCCATCCTCCCCGGATTACACACTGTCTGATCACACTGGGTCCATCCTCCCCGGGTTACACACTGTCTGATAACACTGGGTCCATCCTCCCCGGGTTACACACTGTCTGATCACACTGGGTCCATCCTCCCCGGGTTACACACTGTCTGATCACACTGTGTCCATCCTCCCCGGGTTACACACTGTGATAACACTGGGTCCATCCTCCCCGGGTTACACACTGTCTGATCACACTGGGTCCATCCTCCCCGGGTTACACACTGTCTGATAACACTGGGTCCATCCTCCCCAGGTTACACACTGTCTGATAACACTGGGTCCATCCTCCCCGGGTTACACACTGTCTGATCACACTGGGTCCATCCTCCCCGGGTTACACACTGTCTGATCACACTGTGTCCATCCTCCCCGGATTACACACTGTCTGATAACACTGGGTCCATCCTCCCCGGGTTACACACTGTCTGATAACACTGGGTCCATCCTCCCCGGGTTACACACTGTCTGATCACACTGGGTCCATCCTCCCCGGGTTACACACTGTCTGATCACACTGTGTCCATCCTCCCCGGATTACACACTGTCTGATCACACTGGGTCCATCCTCCCCGGGTTACACACTGTCTGATAACACTGGGTCCATCCTCCCCGGGTTACACACTGTCTGATCACACTGGGTCCATCCTCCCCGGGTTACACACTGTCTGATCACACTGTGTCCATCCTCCCCGGGTTACACACTGTGATAACACTGGGTCCATCCTCCCCGGGTTACACACTGTCTGATCACACTGGGTCCATCCTCCCCGGGTTACACACTGTCTGATAACACTGGGTCCATCCTCCCCAGGTTACACACTGTCTGATAACACTGGGTCCATCCTCCCCGGGTTACACACTGTCTGATCACACTGGGTCCATCCTCCCCGGGTTACACACTGTCTGATCACACTGTGTCCATCCTCCCCGGATTACACACTGTCTGATAACACTGGGTCCATCCTCCCCGGGTTACACACTGTCTGATAACACTGGGTCCATCCTCCCCGGGTTACACACTGTCTGATCACACTGGGTCCATCCTCCCCGGGTTACACACTGTCTGATCACACTGTGTCCATCCTCCCCGGATTACACACTGTCTGATAACACTGGGTCCATCCTCCCCGGGTTACACACTGTCTGATAACACTGGGTCCATCCTCCCCGGGTTACACACTGTCTGATAACACTGGGTCCATCCTCCCCGGGTTACACACTGTCTGATCACACTGTGTCCATCCTCCCCGGATAACACACTGTCTGATAACACTGGGTCCATCCTCCCCGGGTTACACACTGTCTGATAACACTGGGTCCATCCTCCCCGGGTTACACACTGTCTGATCACACTGGGTCCATCCTCCCCAGGTTACACACTGTCTGATCACACTGTGTCCATCCTCCCCGGGTTACACACTGTCTGATAACACTGGGTCCATACTCCCCAGGTTACACACTGTCTGATAACACTGGGTCCATCCTCCCCGGGTTACACACTGTCTGATCACACTGGGTCCATCCTCCCCGGGTTACACACTGTCTGATCACACTGTGTCCATCCTCCCCGGATTACACACTGTCTGATCACACTGGGTCCATCCTCCCCGGGTTACACACTGTCTGATAACACTGGGTCCATCCTCCCCGGGTTACACACTGTCTGATCACACTGGGTCCATCCTCCCCGGGTTACACACTGTCTGATCACACTGTGTCCATCCTCCCCGGGTTACACACTGTGATAACACTGGGTCCATCCTCCCCGGGTTACACACTGTCTGATCACACTGGGTCCATCCTCCCCGGGTTACACACTGTCTGATAACACTGGGTCCATCCTCCCCAGGTTACACACTGTCTGATAACACTGGGTCCATCCTCCCCGGGTTACACACTGTCTGATCACACTGGGTCCATCCTCCCCGGGTTACACACTGTCTGATCACACTGTGTCCATCCTCCCCGGATTACACACTGTCTGATAACACTGGGTCCATCCTCCCCGGGTTACACACTGTCTGATAACACTGGGTCCATCCTCCCCGGGTTACACACTGTCTGATCACACTGGGTCCATCCTCCCCGGGTTACACACTGTCTGATCACACTGTGTCCATCCTCCCCGGATTACACACTGTCTGATAACACTGGGTCCATCCTCCCCGGGTTACACACTGTCTGATAACACTGTGTCCATCCTCCCCGGATTACACACTGTCTGATAACACTGGGTCCATCCTCCCCGGGTTACACACTGTCTGATCACACTGTGTCCATCCTCCCCGGATTACACACTGTCTGATAACACTGGGTCCATCCTCCCCGGGTTACACACTGTCTGATAACACTGTGTCCATCCTCCCCGGGTTACACACTGTCTGATAACACTGGGTCCATCCTCCCCGGGTTACACACTGTCTGATAACACTGGGTCCATCCTCCCCGGGTTACACACTGTCTGATAACACTGGGTCCATCCTCCCCGGATTACACACTGTCTGATCACACTGGGTCCATCCTCCCCGGGTTACACACTGTCTGATAACACTGGGTCCATCCTCCCCGGGTTACACACTGTCTGATAACACTGGGTCCATCCTCCCCGGGTTACACACTGTCTGATCACACTGGGTCCATCCTCCCCGGATTACACACTGTCTGATCACACTGGGTCCATCCTCCCCGGGTTACACACTGTCTGATAACACTGGGTCCATCCTCCCCGGGTTACACACTGTCTGATCACACTGGGTCCATCCTCCCCGGATTACACACTGTCTGATCACACTGGGTCCATCCTCCCCGGGTTACACACTGTCTGATCACACTGGGTCCATCCTCCCCGGGTTACACACTGTCTGATCACACTGTGTCCATCCTCCCCGGGTTACACACTGTCTGATCACACTGTGTCCATCCTCCCCGGGTTACACACTGTCTGATAACACTGGGTCCATCCTCCCCGGGTTACACACTGTCTGATCACACTGGGTCCATCCTCCCCGGATTACACACTGTCTGATCACACTGGGTCCATCCTCCCCGGGTTACACACTGTCTGATCACACTGGGTCCATCCTCCCCGGGTTACACACTGTCTGATCACACTGTGTCCATCCTCCCCGGGTTACACACTGTCTGATCACACTGTGTCCATCCTCCCCGGGTTACACACTGTCTGATAACACTGTGTCCATCCTCCCCGGGTTACACACTGTCTGATCACACTGTGTCCATCCTCCCCGGGTTACACACTGTCTGATAACACTGGGTCCATCCTCCCCGGGTTACACACTGTCTGATAACACTGGGTCCATCCTCCCCGGGTTACACACTGTCTGATAACACTGGGTCCATCCTCCCCGGGTTACACACTGTCTGATAACACTGGGTCCATCCTCCCCGGGTTACACACTGTCTGATCACACTGTGTCCATCCTCCCCGGATTACACACTGTCTGATAACACTGGGTCCATCCTCCCCGGGTTACACACTGTCTGATAACACTGGGTCCATCCTCCCCGGGTTACATACTGTCTGATCACACTGTGTCCATCCTCCCCGGGTTACACACTGTCTGATCACACTGGGTCCATCCTCCCCGGGTTACACACTGTCTGATAACACTGTGTCCATCCTCCCCGGGTTACACACTGTCTGATAACACTGGGTCCATCCTCCCCGGGTTACACACTGTCTGATCACACTGTGTCCATCCTCCCCGGATTACACACTGTCTGATAACACTGTGTCCATCCTCCCCGGATTACACACTGTCTGATAACACTGGGTCCATCCTCCCCGGATTACACACTGTCTGATAACACTGGGTCCATCCTCCCCGGGTTACACACTGTCTGATAACACTGGGTCCATCCTCCCCGGATTACACACTGTCTGATAACACTGGGTCCATCCTCCCCGGGTTACACACTGTCTGATAACACTGGGTCCATCTTCCCCGGGTTACACACTGTCTGATAACACTGGGTCCATCCTCCCCGGGTTACACACTGTCTGATAACACTGGGTCCATCCTCCCCGGATTACACACTGTCTGATAACACTGGGTCCATCCTCCCAGGGTTACACACTGTCTGATCACACTGGGTCCATCCTCCCCGGATTACACACTGTCTGATAACACTGGGTCCATCCTCCCCGGGTTACACACTGTCTGATCACACTGGGTCCATCCTCCCCGGGTTACACACTGTCTGATCACACTGTGTCCATCCTCCCCGGGTTACACACTGTCTGATAACACTGGGTCCATCCTCCCCGGGTTACACACTGTCTGATCACACTGTGTCCATCCTCCCCGGGTTACACACTGTCTGATCACACTGGGTCCATCCTCCCCGGGTTACACACTGTCTGATCACACTGGGTCCATCCTCCCCGGGTTACACACTGTCTGATCTCACTGGGTCCATCCTCCCCGGGTTACACACTGTCTGATCACACTGGGTCCATCCTCCCCGGATTACACACTGTCTGATAACACTGGGTCCATCCTCCCCGGGTTACACACTGTCTGATAACACTGGGTCCATCCTCCCCGGGTTACACACTGTCTGATAACACTGTGTCCATCCTCCCCGGGTTACACACTGTCTGATCACACTGTGTCCATCCTCCCCGGGTTACACACTGTCTGATCACACTGGGTCCATCCTCCCCGGGTTACACACTGTCTGATCACACTGTGTCCATCCTCCCCGGATTACACACTGTCTGATAACACTGGGTCCATCCTCCCCGGGTTACACACTGTCTGATCACACTGTGTCCATCCTCCCCGGGTTACACACTGTCTGATCACACTGTGTCCATCCTCCCCGGGTTACACACTGTCTGATCACACTGGGTCCATCCTCCCCGGGTTACACACTGTCTGATCACACTGTGTCCATCCTCCCCGGATTACACACTGTCTGATCACACTGGGTCCATCCTCCCCGGGTTACACACTGTCTGATCACACTGGGTCCATCCTCCCCGGGTTACACACTGTCTGATCTCACTGGGTCCATCCTCCCCGGGTTACACACTGTCTGATCACACTGGGTCCATCCTCCCCGGATTACACACTGTCTGATAACACTGGGTCCATCCTCCCCGGGTTACACACTGTCTGATAACACTGGGTCCATCCTCCCCGGGTTACACACTGTCTGATAACACTGTGTCCATCCTCCCCGGGTTACACACTGTCTGATCACACTGTGTCCATCCTCCCCGGGTTACACACTGTCTGATCACACTGGGTCCATCCTCCCCGGGTTACACACTGTCTGATCACACTGTGTCCATCCTCCCCGGATTACACACTGTCTGATAACACTGGGTCCATCCTCCCCGGGTTACACACTGTCTGATCACACTGTGTCCATCCTCCCCGGGTTACACACTGTCTGATCACACTGTGTCCATCCTCCCCGGGTTACACACTGTCTGATCACACTGGGTCCATCCTCCCCGGGTTACACACTGTCTGATCACACTGTGTCCATCCTCCCCGGATTACACACTGTCTGATAACACTGGGTCCATCCTCCCCGGGTTACACACTGTCTGATCACACTGTGTCCATCCTCCCCGGGTTACACACTGTCTGATCACACTGTGTCCATCCTCCCCGGATTACACACTGTCTGATAACACTGTGTCCATCCTCCCCGGGTTACACACTGTCTGATCACACTGTGTCCATCCTCCCCGGGTTACACACTGTCTGATCACACTGGGTCCATCCTCCCCGGGTTACACACTGTCTGATCACACTGTGTCCATCCTCCCCGGATTACACACTGTCTGATAACACTGGGTCCATCCTCCCCGGGTTACACACTGTCTGATCACACTGTGTCCATCCTCCCCGGGTTACACACTGTCTGATCACACTGTGTCCATCCTCCCCGGGTTACACACTGTCTGATCACACTGGGTCCATCCTCCCCGGGTTACACAGTGTCTGATCACACTGTGTCCATCCTCCCCGGATTACACACTGTCTGATAACACTGGGTCCATCCTCCCCGGGTTACACACTGTCTGATCACACTGTGTCCATCCTCCCCGGGTTACACACCGTCTGATCACACTGTGTCCATCCTCCCCGGATTACACACTGTCTGATCACACTGGGTCCATCCTCCCCGGGTTACACACTGTCTGATAACACTGGGTCCATCCTCCCCGGATTACACACTGTCTGATCACACTGGGTCCATCCTCCCCGGGTTACACACTGTCTGATAACACTGGGTCCATCCTCCCCGGGTTACACACTGTCTGATAACACTGGGTCCATCCTCCCCGGGTTACACACTGTCTGATAACACTGGGTCCATCCTCCCCGGGTTACACACTGTCTGATAACACTGGGTCCATCCTCCCCGGGTTACACACTGTCTGATAACACTGGGTCCATCCTCCCCGGGTTACACACTGTCTGATCACACTGGGTCCATCCTCCCCGGGTTACACACTGTCTGATAACACTGGGTCCATCCTCCCCGGATTACACACTGTCTGATAACACTGGGTCCATCCTCCCCGGGTTACACACTGTCTGATAACACTGTGTCCATCCTCCCCGGGTTACACACTGTCTGATAACACTGGGTCCATCCTCCCCGGGTTACACACTGTCTGATAACACTGTGTCCATCCTCCCCGGGTTACACACTGTCTGATAACACTGGGTCCATCCTCCCCGGGTTACACACTGTCTGATCACACTGGGTCCATCCTCCCCGGGTTACACACTGTCTGATAACACTGTGTCCATCCTCCCCGGGTTACACACTGTCTGATAACACTGGGTCCATCCTCCCCGGGTTACACACTGTCTGATAACACTGTGTCCATCCTCCCCGGGTTACACACTGTCTGATAACACTGGGTCCATCCTCCCCGGGTTACACACTGTCTGATAACACTGTGTCCATCCTCCCCGGGTTACACACTGTCTGATAACACTGGGTCCATCCTCCCCGGGTTACACACTGTCTGATCACACTGGGTCCATCCTCCCCGGGTTACACACTGTCTGATAACACTGTGTCCATCCTCCCCGGGTTACACACTGTCTGATAACACTGGGTCCATCCTCCCCGGGTTACACACTGTCTGATAACACTGGGTCCATCCTCCCCGTGTTACACACTGTCTGATAACACTGGGTCCATCCTCCCCGGGTTACACACTGTCTGATCACACTGGGTCCATCCTCCCCGGGTTACACACTGTCTGATAACACTGGGTCCATCCTCCCCGGGTTACACACTGTCTGATAACACTGGGTCCATCCTCCCCGGGTTACACACTGTCTGATAACACTGGGTCCATCCTCCCCGGGTTACACACTGTCTGATCACACTGGGTCCATCCTCCCCGTGTTACACACTGTCTGATAACACTGGGTCCATCCTCCCCGGGTTACACACTGTCTGATCACACTGGGTCCATCCTCCCCGGGTTACACACTGTCTGATAACACTGTGTCCATCCTCCCCGGGTTACACACTGTCTGATAACACTGGGTCCATCCTCCCCGGGTTACACACTGTCTGATAACACTGGGTCCATCCTCCCCGGGTTACACACTGTCTGATCACACTGGGTCCATCCTCCCCGGGTTACACACTGTCTGATAACACTGGGTCCATCCTCCCCGTGTTACACACTGTCTGATAACACTGGGTCCATCCTCCCCGGGTTACACACTGTCTGATCACACTGGGTCCATCCTCCCCGGGTTACACACTGTCTGATAACACTGGGTCCATCCTCCCCGGGTTACACACTGTCTGATAACACTGGGTCCATCCTCCCCGGGTTACACACTGTCTGATAACACTGGGTCCATCCTCCCCGGGTTACACACTGTCTGATCACACTGGGTCCATCCTCCCCGTGTTACACACTGTCTGATAACACTGGGTCCATCCTCCCCGGGTTACACACTGTCTGATCACACTGGGTCCATCCTCCCCGGGTTACACACTGTCTGATAACACTGTGTCCATCCTCCCCGGGTTACACACTGTCTGATAACACTGGGTCCATCCTCCCCGGGTTACACACTGTCTGA
Organism: Heterodontus francisci; assembly: GCF_036365525.1. Taxonomy (NCBI): domain Eukaryota; kingdom Metazoa; phylum Chordata; class Chondrichthyes; order Heterodontiformes; family Heterodontidae; genus Heterodontus; species Heterodontus francisci. The sequence continues at coordinate 25,214,090 of NC_090398.1, read as the reverse complement.
TAACACTGGGTCCATCCTCCCCGGGTTACACACTGTCTGATCACACTGGGTCCATCCTCCCCGGGTTACACACTGTCTGATAACACTGGGTCCATCCTCCCCGGGTTACACACTGTCTGATAACACTGGGTCCATCCTCCCCGGGTTACACACTGTCTGATCACACTGGGTCCATCCTCCCCGGGTTACACACTGTCTGATAACACTGTGTCCATCCTCCCCAGGTTACACACTGTCTGATAACACTGTGTCCATCCTCCCCGGGTTACACACTGTCTGATAACACTGGGTCCATCCTCCCCTTTTCCGCCTTTTCATCGGAGGAGCCTAAAATTCTCCATTTTGTCTACGAATTGCAGATTAACCCAACCAGGTCAAGTTCTGTACAAACACTCTACATTAATGTTAAAACTCTTTATGAATAGTATATCATTCTTTCTGCCTGATATTTTACTCGATATTAATACTATTCCTTGCCGCAGCTGTAACTCACCGTCACTCAAACTCCAGTCCGCGCTTCACAACACTGGAATTCCCCGGAACGGGACTCGCTGTAACCGCGCATGCGCGGCAGTGGAGCCGTTCAACGACTGACAAAATAAAATAAACACAAACAGTTCAATAATTTCAGAGCATGATGGGGCTCCTCATTTTACTTTTATTTTTAGTTATTTTTTTCTTTTTTGTTTGTTTATTTTATTTCATCTTGGTTTGTTCACTTTGTTTACCCACTGTTTTATTTTGATGTTTGTACTTGTTGTCACTGAGACCGCCCTCAATGCAGCCCAGCCTCTACCAGTCATGGATCAGCTGGACATACAGACAACAAAATCAGAACTCAGTGATGCCATTGATTCTCTAGCCAGCGGAAAAGCCCCTGGGAAGGTTGGCATTACCCCTGAAATAATCAAGAATGCCAAGCCTGCTACACTCTCAACACCACATGAACTGCTTTGCCTGTGCTGGGATGAGGGAGCAGTACCACAGGACATGCGCGATGCCAATATCATCACCCTCTATAAAAACAAGGTGACCGCGGTGACTGCAACAACTACCGTGGAATCTCCCTACTCAGCATAGTGGGGAAAGTCTTTGCTTGAGTCGCTTTAAACAGGCTCCAGAAGTTGGCCGAGCGCATCTACCCTGAGGCACAGTGTGGCTTTCGAGCAGAGAGATCGACCATTGACATGCTGTTCCCCCTTCGTCAGATACAGGAGAAATGCCGCGAACAACAGATGCCCCTCTACATTGCTTTCATTGATCTCACCAAAGCCTTTGACCTAGTCAGCAGACGTGGTCTCTTCAGACTACTAGAAAAGATTGGATGTTCACCAAAGCTACTAAGTATCATCACCTCATTCCATGACAATATGAAAGGCACAATTCAACATAGCAGCACCTCATCAGACCTCTTTCCTATGCTGAGTGGCGTGAAACAGGGATGTGTTCTCGCACCCACACTGTTTGGGATTTTTTTCTCCCTGCTGCTCTCACATGCGTTCAAGTCCTCAGAAGAAGGAATTTTCCTCCACACAAGATCAGGGGGCAGGTTGTTCAACCCTGCCCATCTAAGAGCGAAGTCCAAAGTACGGAAAGTCCTCATCAGGGAACTCCTCTTTGCTGACGATGCTGCTTTAACATCTCACACTGAAGAGTGTCTGCAGAGTTTCATCGACAGGTTTGCGGATGCCTGCAACGAATTTGGCCTAACCATCGGCCTCAAGAAAACAAACATCATGCGACAGGACGTCAGAAATGCTCCATCCATCAATATTGGCGAACACGCTCTGGAAGTGGTTCAAGAGTTCACCTACCTAGGCTCAACTATCACCAGTAACCTGTCTCTAGATGCAGAAATCAACAAGCGCATGGGAAAGGCTTCCACTGCGATGTCCAGACTGGCCAAGAGAGTGTGGGAAAATGGCGCACTGACACGGAACACAAAAGTCTGAGTGTATCAAGCCTGTGTCCTCAGTACCTTGCTCGATGGCACGAGGCCTGGACAACTTATGTCAGCCAAGAGCGACGTCTCAATTCATTCCATCTTCACTGCCTCTGGAGAATACTTGGCATCGGGTGGCAGGACCGTATCTCCAACACAGAAGTCCTCGAGACGGCCAACATCCCCAGCTTATACACATTACTGAGTCAGCGGTGCTTGAGATGGCTTGGCCATGTGAGCCGCATGGAAGATGGCAGGATTTCCAAAGACACATTGTACAGCGAGCTCGCCACTGGTATCAGACCCACCGGCTGTCCATGTCTCCGCTTTAAAGACGTCTGCAAACGCGACATGAAGTCCTGTGACATTGATCACAAGTCGTGGGAGTCAGTTGCCAGCGTTCGCCAGAGCTGGCGGGCAGCCATAAAGGCGGGGCTAAAGTGTGGCGAGTCGAAGAGACTTAGCAGTTGGCAGGATAAAAGACAGAAGCGCAAGGGGAGAGCCAATTGTGTAACAGCCCTGACAAACAAATTTTTCTGCAGCACCTGTGGAAGAGCCTGTCACTTTAGAATTGGCCTTTATAGCCACTCCAGGCGCTGCTCCACAAACCACTGACCACCTCCAGGCGCTTACCCATTGTCTCTCGAGATAAGGAGGCCAAAGAAGACTTGCGGCTGTTCAATTTTCAGTCCATTAACACCCTATCTGTACTAATGCTTTGTCTTTCAACACATCATCAACATATTGTTTGCCTTTGCTCCATGACCTTCTGGTCAGCTAATCTGTGACCTTGTCCTATCCACACCTTCTCCTTTGTTATCTCTTGCCCCACACCCACTTTACTTGCTTATAACCTTTTACATTTCCAATATTTGCCAGTTCTGAAGAAGGGTCATTAACCTGAAACGTTAACTCTGCTTCTCTCTCCAGATCTGCTGCCAGACCTGCTAAGTATTTCCAGCATTTCTTGTTTTTATTTCAGATATTCCAGCATCTGCAGTATTTTGCTTTCAGTGAAATATTCAGCAGGTTTGGCAGTAACTGTGCAGATAGAAAGAAAAATAATGTTTCAGTTCAATGAAGGTTCATCATTTCTGTTTGATCCGTCTGCACCAATTGTTTCCACATTCTCATTGATGGAGGGGGAAATTCGCCATTTACAGGAACAGCAGATTAATTAACCGGACTGGCCCTGTACTGACAGCCGATATTAATATTATATCACTTTATATTTCTATCACTTGATATTTATATTGTACAGTGTTGGAGCCGGAACTGTTCATCAGCGTCACTCCGATCAGCCCTTCACTAGGAAACCCCAGAGTCACGGCACCGAAATGGGAAAAGGGACAATGGATCTGGGGGAGAGTCAATGGAAAAAGGGTCGATGAAGCCAAGGGGAGAGTCAATGGGAAAAGTGAGGATGGAGCCGGGGGAGAGTCAACGAGAAAAGGGACGATGGAGCCGGGGGAGAGTCAATAAGAAAAGGGACGATGGAACCGGGGGAGAGTCAATGGGAAAAGGGAGGACGGAGCAGGGGGAGAGTCAACAAGAAAAGGGACGATGGAGCCGGGGGAGAGTCAATGGGAAAAGGGAGGATGGAGCCGGGGCAGAGTCAGTGGGAAAAGGGACAAAGGAGCCGGGGCAGAGTCAGTGAGAAAAGGGACAATGGAGCTGGGGGAGAGTCAATGGGAAAAGGGAGGATGGAGCTGGGGGAGAGTCAACGGGAAAAGGGATGATAGAGCAGGGTGAGAGTCAATGGGAAAAGGGACGATGGAAACGGGGGAGAGTCAGTGGGAAAAGCGACGATGTAGCCGGGGGAGAATCAATGGGAAAAGGGAGGATGGAGCCAGGGGGAGAGTTAATGGGAAACGGGAGGATAGAGCAGGGGGAGAGTCAATGGGAAAAGGGGGGATGGAGTCGGGGGACAGTCAATGGGAAAAGGGAGGATGGAAACGGGGGAGAGTCAGTGGGAAAAGGGAGAATGGAGCCGGGGGGAGAGTCAATGGGAAAAGGGACGAGGGAGTCGGGGGAGAGTCAATGGGAAAAGGGAGGATGGAGCCGGGGGAGAATCCCTGTCAATGGGAACATGGAGAGTCAACACCAGGAGCTGCCGGACAAAAACAAACAAAATAAATTTAAAATAGACCCGAGGCAGAGATTCTGCCCTGATCGGGGCTGAATCTGGAGGCTGTAAAGAGCTGAACTGAAAGATGAGCCATTGTTCCTGGACCTTAGGCTGAGTTTCATTAAAACAGGGCTGGAGGCCAAGGCCAGAGCGAACAGAGTGGGAATGGAGACCAGAATTAAAATGACAGGGATCTGGGAGTCAGTGTCAGGTTAGTTATCTGTATGGAGGAAGGTGAGCACTCAAACATGTTTAGTCTCCTCAATGTAGAGGAGATGGCATCATAATCAGTAAATACAGTTACTAAACTGAAAAGAGTAAAAGTAAATTACTATTTCATCTGGAAGAGGTGTTTGGGGCCCTGGAAGATGATAAAGGAGGATGTAATAGGGCAGGGATCGCACCTCCTGTTTACATTTCATTCACCCATTCCTTCTCAAAGACCTTATAATATAACAGTAATAACAATATAATCTAATTTAATTTAGTTCCTGGACCTGACCATCTTGGAGCCATGTCTCAGTCAGGGCTACAATATAATATCCTCCAAGCTGACTCTGCACCGAATCCAATTTATCCTTTACACTCTGTGTGTTTGTATTAAGAACGCTTAATTTGGACTTTGGTCACAACCCCTAACCTGTGCTTCTGCTCTAATATTTTAATCACTTTTATTCCTTTCTGCCCATTAAATTTCTTTAAATTTTTTAGTTTTCCCTTTACCTATAGTGCATAAAACAAAGTTTAGAGTTATAGATAGAGAGATACAGCACTGAAACAGGCCCTTCGGCCCACCAAGTCTGTGCCGACCATCAACCACCCATTTATACTAATCCTATAATTAATCTCATATTCCCTACCACATCCCCACAAGTCTCATACCACCTACACTAGCGGCAATTTACAATGGCCAATTTACCTATCAACCTGCAAGTCTTTGGCTGTGGGAGGAAACTGGAGAACCCGTCGGAAACCCGCATGGTCACAGGGAGAATTTGCAAACTCCACACAGGCAGTACCCAGAATTGAACCCAGGTCGCTGGGGCAGTGAGGCTGCGGTGCTAACCAATGAGCCACTGTGCCATCCCAAAACAGTTTCTAACTGCTACTCTAATCTCTTTCCTTTCATTTGCTTTTGAACTATTATTTATAATTAATTATTGTATTACTATTTTTTCCACCTGATCCCTTCCCTCCATTTACTCGTTTAAAGTCCTTGTTACTGCCTTGGTTACTGGTGAGGTTTCAGCTGGAGTATTCTGTACAATTCTGGGCACCACATTTCAGGAAGTCCTTGCAGGGGGTACAGAGGAGATTTACCAGGATGATACCAGGGATGAGGGATTTCAGTTACATGGTGAGATTGGAGAAGCTGAATTGTTCGTTTTAGAGCAGGGAAGGATAAGAGCAGACTGAATATAGATATTAAAAATAGAGAGATTGTGTTTGAGCGAGTCTGGAGAATCTGTTTCCTCTGTCAAGTGTCAGCAACCAGAAATCATAGTTTTAAAATAAATGGCAAATGAAGAGAGGGAATGGAACAAAAAGGGCTGTTAAAATATGGAATGCATGACATGAAATATTGGTGGAAGAAAATTCCAAAGGAATTTTTAAATGGTTGGGTCAGCGGGTGTGGGTGCGGGGCTGGGTCGGGGGTTGCGGGTCTGGAGCTGGTCAGTGGTTGTGGGGCTGGGTCAGTGTGTGTGGGGCAGGGTCAGTGGGTGCGGGGCAGGGTCAGTGGGTGCGGGTGTGGGGCTGGGTCGGCGGGAACAACAGATGAACTGTACAGGGTCGATGTGAAGGGAAGCTCAGGTTACTGATGTTCACTGCAAAGAAAATATCCATTTCAGGGGAAGTTGGATAAACACACGAGTGAGAAAGAATTAGAAGGATACACTGATAGGGCTTGAGAAAAGGATGGGTGGAGTCTCGTGCAGCAGTTGGGTCGAATAACCTGTTTCTGATCTGTTAATTCCATTTAAAAATTCTATTTAAAAAGGGAAGTGACAATTTCACATATTCTGAAGCTTTGCTCTCATTCTGGAGACTGCAACAAGCAAACTGCTCTGGTGGAACTGAGAGATTCCAGTCTCCCATCCACAGCGTGTGGAATATTCAGTCAAAGTGACCTGAGTTTAACTGCTTCTATAACTTCAAGCACAAAGGTGAACTGGGTTTTTCAGCGGGGAGGATTTGATCAGAGACTTGCCCAGTTTGACCTGTGGGTCGAGGGTTAGACGTGTATATCTCCATCTCCAGCCTCTCTTTCCTCTCAATGTTTTGTCACCTCCCGAATCTTCCTCACAACTCTGTATTTAAATCTCTCCAATCAGGTTTCCGCTCCTGTCACAGCAGTGAACTGATAATCAAATCACAAATAACACCTTCTCTGACTGTGATAAACTATCCCTCCTCATTCTTCTTGACCTCTGCAGTCATTGACACAGTCGAGCACTACATCCTCTTTCACTGCCTCTCTTTCATTTGTTAAGGGCAAATTGTTTTTCACTGACCTGCTCGAGTTTTTTGATGAGCTAACAGAGAGGGTTGATGATGGTAATGTGGTTAATGTGGTGCTCATGGACTTCCAAATGGCATTTGATAAAGAGCCACAAAACAGGCTTGTCAGCAAAATTAAATCCAATGCAATAAAAGGGACAGCAGCAGCATGGATACAAAATTGGCTGAGTAACAGGAAATAGAGTTTTTGTAACTGAAGGAAGATATATTGTGGGGTCACCAGGGGTTGGTGTTGGGATCCCTGCTTTTCTCGAAATATATTAATGACTGAGTCTTCGAAGTATAGGGTACAATTTCAAAATTTGCAGATGACACAAAACTAGGAAATATGGTCAACTGTGAGGATAGTGATAAACTTCAACAGGACTTAGACAGACTGGTGGAATGGATGTGCAGAGGGTCCTGGGGGTATATGTGCACAAATCATTGAAGGTGGCAGGATGATAAAGCAGATGGGATCTGGGGCTTTATAAATGGGGGTATAGAGTACAGAACACAGAAGTTATGTTAAACCTGTCCAAAAGACTGGTATCTAAGTTTGCTGTGATAGAAAGGTCGGTGGAAAGGTAAGTTGAGGGGAGGATATGGAGATGGTACAAAAAGATACAGACAGTATAAGTGAGTGGGCAACAAGATGGGAAATGGAGTATAATGTAGGGAAGAGTGAAGTTGCCCACTTTGGTCGTAAAAATAGAAAAGCAGAATTTTTTTTAAAGATGTGACACTGCTAAGTGTTGTTGTTCAGAGAGACTTCGGGGTACTTGCACAAGGAACACACAAACTTAACATGCAGGTGCAGCAGGCTGTTAGGAAGGCAAATGGTATGTTGGCCTTTCTTGCAAGGAGATAGGAGTACAGGAGTAACTAAGTCTTACTAAAAGTGTACAGGGCTTTGGTGAGACTGCACCTGGAATACTGTGTGCAGTTTCGGTCGCCACATTTCAGAATGGATAGGCTTACACTGGAGGCAATGCAGCAAAGATTTACTAGATTGGTCCCTGGGTTGAGGGGGCTGTCCTATGATGACAGGCTGAGTAAATTGAGCCTATATTCTCTGGAGTTTAGAAGAATGAGAGGCGATCTACTTGAGACATGCAAGATTCTGAACGGTTTTGATAGGGTGGAAGCTGAAAAATTGTTCTTGCTGGTCGGGAATCTAGAACACGGGAACACAGTCTCAGGATAAAGGGCCAATCATTCAGGACTGAGATGCGGAAAAATTACTTCACTCAAAGGGTTGTGAATCTTTGGAATTCTCTACCCCAGAGAGTTTTGCATGCTTCGTCATTGAATACATTTAAGGGTGAGATAGATAGATTTTTGGTCTTGCAGGGATACATGAGATATGGGGAGCGGGCAGGAAAGTGGAATTGAAGCCCAAGATCAGCCATGATCGTGTTGAATGGTGGAGCAGGCTCGATGGGCCGTATAGTCTACTTCTGCTCCTAATTCTTGTGTTCTTGTGGAAGCGAAGCAATGATTGAAGTGCTGATTGTGGGAGGTAGCGGGAAAGAGAAGCGATGATTGAGGTATTGGTTGAGGGAGGGAGCGGAGAAGAGAAGGAACGATTGAATCTGCTTTACAAAACTCACACTGGAGGCTGCGTCCCTTTGTGTGATGATGTTTTGCGAGCCAGTGCACATTAGTACTGGCAAGCAGGCAACGTTCAGATGCATTTTGAGTGTGGGTCAGGATGAATGAGTTCCGTGCAGGTGTGCAGTTTGGACAACAGTGATGAGGTGGCGCTTGACTGCATTGTAGGGAGACACACCGTAAAGAAACATGCAGTGTCAGACACACAGATTTACATTCTCAGATGGGCAGAGATACAGAGACTGGCACTGATACGTAACAAGCATATAGCAATACTGTCAGATGCACAGGGCTACAATAGCATACAATGTCAGAAACAGGCAGATATTTCAGACATATTTTCACACTGTTAAATGTGCAAAGTCACAAAGTCAGACAATATTTGATACAAAGTCACACCTAACAGGCCTACAGAGACAGGGACACAGAAATAAAGTCAGAACACAGCGTACAGAGTCAGACACACAAGGCTATAAATATAGACACACAAGAATACAGGAATACACAAGGTTTAAATACAGGGACAGAGACATACAGAGCCATACACAGGAATACGGAACCATACATACATATATACAGAGTCATACAGACAGGTCTAGAGAGTCAGATACACAGATATAGTCAGGCACTGTTCAGAAAGTCAGGTGCACCGGCCTATAGATAGACACACAAGAATACAATCAGACACTTCGGGTATAAGGTCAAAAACACACAGGCAACGATTCATACACAGAGATAAAGATTAAGCTACATAGTTACAAGAGTTAGGCACACTGCAATGCAGCGTTAGAGTTGGGAGCAGAGTCGGACCCACAGGGATAACGAGTCAGACACACCGGAACAGAGAAACAGATACACCAGTACACTTAGTCATTTATACAGGAATACAGTGTCAGGCACACAGGGGCACACATCCAGACCCATAGGATGACAAATTCAGACACACAGCGGTAAGTATGTCAGGCACACCGAGATACAGTTTCATTGACTCTTGGATACACAATCAGACACATGACGATTCATAATCAGCTATAATCAGCCAGATGGAATCTTGGGCTTCGTAAACAGAGGCATTGAGTACAAAAGCAGGAAGGTTATGCTTAAGCTCTGGTTAGGTCCTAGCTGGAGTATTCCAGCCCCTGCAGGTCATCATACTTCAGGAAGGATGCGAGGGTCATTGAGAGGGTGCAGAGGAGATTTACCAGAATGATTCTAGGGTTGAAGGATTTTAGTTACAAGGTTATGTTGGAAAAATTGTTTCGTTCTCCTTGGAACAATGGAGATTGATGGGAGATTTAATAGAAGTGTATTAGATTGTGACAGATTTATAAAAGTCAGACAAGGAAACACTGTCCCCGGTAAATGGTACAAGGACTGGGGAACACAGAATAAAGATTTTGGGCAAAAGATGCAGGGGGAATATGAGGAAGCACTTTTTACGCAGCTACCTACTAGATTGGTGCAAGTGGAAACAATCACTTACTTCAAGTGGATGTTGAATGGCCACCTGAGAGAAATAGATAGAAGTGCAGGGTTGCGGGTGTCGAGCTGGGGAGTGGGACTGAGTGCATAGTTCCCTGGAGAGCCAGCATAGAGTCAATGGACTGAATGGCCTCCTTTTGTACCGTTAGTGCCTCTATGGCTCTATGATTGCGTGGTACGCTTCGTCAGACCCACAGGTTTACTGTATCAGACGCATCGGGATGCAGAGACTGGCGCTGATATGTAACAGACACACAGAAATGTCGTCAGATTCCCAGGGCTGCAGTGTCAGATCCACAGACATGTCATTTCAGAAACACAGAGACACTTGCAGGCACACTGCTTCAAACCATTATATGCATATAGGCACAGCGTCAGAAAAACTGATAGACAGACTCATACCCACATGTCTCTTCTTCTTCTTTGGCCTACTTGTCTCGGGAGACAATGGGTAAGCGCCTGGAGGTGGTCAGTGGTTTGCGGAGGAGCGCCTGGAGTGGCTATAAAGACCAATTCTAGAGTGACAGGCTCTTCTATAGGTGCTGCAGATAAAATTGGTTGTCAGGGCTTTTACACAGTTGGCTCTCCCCTTGTACTTCTGTCTTTTTTCCTGCCAACTGTTAAGTCTCTTCGACTCACCACACTTTAGCCCCGCCAGCTCTGGCGATCGCTGGCAACTGACTCCCATGACTTGTGATCAATGTCACAAAACTTCATGTCACATCTGCAGACGTCTTTAAAGCGGAAACATGGACGGCCGGTGGGTCTGATACCAGTGGCGAACTCGCTGTACAATGTGTCCTTGGGGATCCTGCCATCTGCCATGCGGCTCACATGGCCAAGCCATCTCAAGTGCCGCTGGCTCAGTAGGGTGTATATGCTGGGATGTTGGCCGCCTCGAGGACTTCTGTGTTAGAGATACAGTCCTGCCACCTGATGCCAAAGATTCTCCGGAGGCAACGAAAATGGAATGAATTGAGACGTCGCTCTTGGCTGACATATGTTGTCAAGGCCTCGCTGCCATAGAGCGAGCTACTGAGGACACAGGCTTGATTCACTCGGGCTTCTGTGTTCTGTGTCAGTGCGCCATTTCCCCACACTCTCTTGGCCAGTCTGGACATAGCAGTGGAAGTCTTTCCCACGCGCTTGCTGATTTCTACATGGAGAGACAGGCTACTGGTGATAGTTGAGCCTAGGTAGATGAACTCTTGAACCACTTCCAGAGTGTGGTCGCTGATATTGATGGATGGAGCATTTCTGACGTCCTGTCCCATGATGTTCATTTTCTTGAGGCTGATGGTTAGGCCAAATTCGTTGCAGGCAACTGCAAACCTGTCGATGAGACTCTGCAGACACTCTTCAGTGTGAGATGTTAAAGCAGCATCGCCAGCAAATAGGAGTTCCCTGATGAGGACTTTCCGTACTTTGATCTTCGCTCTTAGACGTGCATGGTTGAACAACCTGCCACCTGATCTTGTGTGGGGGAATATTTCTTCTTCAGAAGACTTGAACGCATGTGAGAGCAGCAGGGAGAGGAAGATCCAAACAGTGTGGGTGCGAGAACCCAGCCCTGTTTCACGCCACTCAGGATAGAAGAGGGGTCTGATGAGGCGCTATGCTGAATTGTGCCTTTCATATTGTCATGGAATGAGGTGATGATACTTAGTAACTTTGGTGGGCATCCGATCTTTTCTAGTAGTCTGAAGAGACCACGTCTGCTGACGAGGTCAAAGGCTTTGGTGAGATCAATGAAAGCAACGTAGAGGGGCATCTGTTGTTCTCGGCATTTCTCCTGTAGCTGACGAAGGGAGAACAGCATGTCAATGGTGGATCTCTTTGCTCGAAAGCCACACTGTGCCTCAGGATAGACACGCTCGGCCAACTTCTGGAGCCTGTTTAAAGTGACTCGAGCGAAGACTTTCCCCACTATGCTTAGCAGGGAGATTCCATGGTAGTTGTTCCGTGGTATTCTGCTCTGAATTGTGTTTCAAATATTAAGGTTAATTAACCTGTTAGGTTGGGAAGACTGGAATTTCATTAGTGGCCACAATGAAATTTCAAGTTATTATGTTAATGTACGAGAGAGTCTTTAATTCCAGAAAATAAGGCTCACTCAAAGCAAATGTTTATTAGTGTCAATTGGAATTTGAAAAAAAAAGGTGTTTGGGAATAATTGGAGTTTAAGTTAAAGTGCAGTACTCCCTGATGGAGATGTTTTCATTTGAAGTTGATGATGTTACTCTTGATTTTTGCTATTTTCAATACCCAAGTATACCAAATAAATAAATAAAATAATTGGGAAAAAGCTGTTTAAAATGGAGTTTGATCTAGAGTTTAGCTCTTTTTCGATCGGGAAAGATTTTTTTTGAAAAATAAAGTTATGCAAAGTGAGAATGTTTTGCCCCAGCCCTGTAAACAAGCAGCGAAGTTAGCTGTTTGGCTGACAGCTCTTGTTTTTTCATTTAATGCGCCACACAAATTGTGCATTACTGAGTGTAAATTTATACATTAGACATTGTTAAATTTAAAGTTTCTAAATTGGAAGATAGTTTTGGACAAATTGCCCTATTGGGCTCTTGGACAGGGTCAAATGGATTCTTTGCTTTTTATAATAAAAGTGATGATGATTTCCAGGACCTCATGAGTACTGATGCCAAAGCAAGAGATATAGCCGTTATTTTTAAAGCATTTAAGAACTTATCTGCAGACATCAAATGTCACAGCATAGTGATGATCTGGAATAAAGGCTTTGCATTTCAAAGACTTGATCTTAACTCATTCAGGACCAGACCATCTGCTGCTTGCCCTGTTGCGCTGGGTAGGACTATACCAGGCTTTTCACTTCTTACCGTCGGCTGGGTCTTCGTGGCAATTGTCCAGTTCTAGTAGATTGGGCCTTTCCTGCTGCTGGTCCTCTGACAGCAAGCTGGGTCCGTCCTGACACTGAACATGTTGCACTCAGGTGTGCCATTTCTGGAGCTCAGCCTGTTAAGTAGGCTTCTGGGATTTGTTAGTTTAGATTGTGAGCTTGCACCTGCTGCACCTGTTTCAGGAGGCTGTTTCCCTCCAGGTTCAGGCCCTACTCCAGTCAGCTAGGCCCCTCCTGATATAGAGTCTGTTCCATAATGCCAGGCATTCCTGGAGCTGACCCTATTCGAATATGCTAGGCATTAGTATATGTCTTTTACAGAAGACAGTCCTACTTCTGCCAATAGGCCTGTTCCAGTTGCCGCACCCCACCTTAGGTCTGTTACAATAAACTGTGCCACTCATGGTTGTATGCCTGCCCAAATAGGCCGGGCCATTCCCTCTACAGTGTCCTTTACAGTCGCCTGAACTCCTCCTTATACCTGTTACAATGGGCTAGGACCATCGTGCTAATGGAAATGTTTCAGCAGGCCGGGCTGCAGCTGTCAATGGCCCTGCTTCAGAAGGTCACTCCCCTCCTTGCGCCTGCTACTGGCAGCTGGATCCCCTTGGAAACGGGCCTTTTGCAGTAGGCAGGACCGCTTTAGATGCTGGACTTGTTCCAGCAGACTGAGCCCTTCCAGCTGCTGTGCCTTTTACATTCGTCAGGGCCCTGGCAGCCAAATGAGCTGAAAAATAGGCAGCGCCCCTCCCTTGATCCTTTTCCAGTGGGCGAGTGAACTTGTGGCACAGGGCCTGTTGCAATATACTTTTTTTCACCTAGCGGTTAGTGTGTCACAGTATTACAGTCCTCTCCAGTCACTAAGTCTGTTATAGTGGGTTATTGTCGTCCTCGCTCGGACGCTGTTACTGTCGACCCGGCCTTTCCTGCAGCTGGGCCTAATTACATTTTGTGTCACTCAGTGCTGAACAGTGTGAGAGAATGGATTTATTCCCAGTGTGATGTTGCTGTTTCGGTGTACTGACAAACATATAATTCATGGCCTCTTCCTCTGAGCGATCACAAGCAGTATCAAACAGGCATAAATTGTCTGACCACACAGAGATGTGTAAGCTTAGGCCAAATGTTGTTTTCCTCGAGATCGCTTCTGTCCCTTGAGCCTGATCCACAATTTAATGAGATCAATGTTCATCTGTATCCCAACTCCATCTAACGGCATTGCATCAGATGCCATCGTACACGTGTTGATTTTTACAAACACTTGTGACCCTTATTTTTGCGTAATTAGTTTAATAAGGGTCTCTAATGGTGTGTTGACATTGTGATACCAGCGTCTTCCTGAATTTGCCTGGCTTGCTGCACAATTTGAACATTTGTTTGTCCAATGCCATCGTGTCACCGTGCTTTTGTTCAAGACAATACTTTAGTCTCAGGCCTTTCTCCTCTGTCAGCGTATCTTTCATTAGCACATCATTCAGGTCAACCTCTCTTATTTCGCACCATTCTCTCGCAACCAATTCACCTGGAAAATCCCATTCTTTTTTGATAAATGTATAGACAGAGTTGTAAAAGAATGGCTGAACTTGGTTGTGTGAATATTAAGAGGATGTTTTCATATGAAAAGACGAAGTGATATGAAAAACCGAATGAAAAAGTACATAAAGTAGATGTACGTAACAAGTTCACTGTACAAAACATAGAAAACCCCCCGGGAGCAGATGGCATGTTTGTGTACTAGTCATAATCTTTCTAATATACCTCAACAGGGAATTTATGTGAGAGGCCTCAAGGATTGCAAATGTTACTCCCCTCTCGTGAACAGAGGCCCAACCAGTCAATCCCCATCCTCCTCTGCCCAGCTGTATTTGGTCTCAATTGAACAGCTACTTCTTCAAATCCATGCACTTCCTCTAGAAAAATAAGTGTTGCTATCGGATGCGTCCTAGCTATGCTTGCCTTTTGGTGAGATAGGTTGAAAAATCTGGTTCCAGACCGACTCAAGCCCCCTTCATCAATCTTATTCCATTACATTGGTGTCACGGGACTGTATGTATTGTCCCCTCGGATTAAAATTGTGTGTCGTTGAGACACTTAAAATCAGTGTACCTTGAAGACAGAGAGAGAAATTTTAGATTTCAGAGAACAGTGAGTCACAGGTGCATTTTTTACCTGGGCAACAGCAGGAGAGTGAAGAGGTCACATGGTTTAATGTTTCAATATAACTGTGTGTAAAAAAAACAGCTAAAACCAATTTTGAAAGATACCAGCGAAGCATGCTTACTGGAGCAAAATATTCTACAACGAACTACAGGTGGTGCTAATTGCCGAGGGAGCAAAAAACCCTTTGAAGGGACTACTTGTATTGCTGAAGGCAGCAAATTCCTTTTCTTTACTTCTAATTTAAGAGTCTTTGCTTCAAGATCGACTCTGTCTTAACTCATTGTGTTTTCTGGAATTCGCAGTAAAGTTTCAACTGAGAGACTGTCGGTTTTAAAATCCGAGTGGACTCAGTGCTGTACTCCTTCTGTAAAGAACTGTTTGACGCCAGCTGCAGCTGAAGTGTTTTGAATGCCTATCTATTGAAGGACTGTTTAATCAAATCCGCATGGATACTTCGAGTGGCATTTGATTATTTTTACACTAGGATACCTCACCCATCAGGAACACAATTCACAAAGGCTAACATCCCAGTTATTTATTCAGTATTAAGGAACAGCCAGTAAAAAAAATCATTCTTATTAAAAACGGGTTAACTGTTGATTTTTGATTTTATATATGTGAATGGGGGGAGGGGTGGTGAGGCTAAATAATAAGATAAAACGTCTTTAGGCATAGATTTATTTTAATAGTGTTTAAGGATTTGTTTCAACAAATAGTTAAATTGTTGTTGCCCTAAAGATACCTGGTTTGCTCTGTTTTATTCTGGGGGTTACTAGAGTGTATAATTTGGCTGTTTTACGGTTGGTAGGAACACTTTACCAATATTCTGCGACTTGTGGAGTGATGGGACTGAATTCACAGTGCATTGCATATGCCTCAGTCGTAACACGTTAAATTGGGCATCTCGTCTGGGATCATATTAATTGCTCATGTCTGGGATAACATATAAATTGGGGTCTTGTGTGTGGCATCATATTAATTGTACTCGCATTTGGGATCATATTAATTAGGGTGCTCGATTGTCGGGATCCAAATCTAATGCCAATTACAAAATGAAATAAACCAGGTTTATTGCTTAATAAGGTACAGTCTATACCATCAGAATGGCATTAGTTGTTGCAGCAGAGTTTTTGGGGAAGAAAAATGTGTCCGTCATGATTTGACAACTTTAAGTAAGAATTAATTACAATAACTGGCAGCTCAATTGTGGTTATAATTGAAATCAGGTGCAAAAAAGCAATAATAATTGACTTAATAGCCCAAATCTAAATTTATTAGAAGAAGAAGGGGAAGAAGAAGATAGTAAGTCAGAGAGTAATGCTGTCTAATTGGCTAAAATTCAATTGGAAATGAAAAAAATTGAGCAGGAAAAATAAATTGCAAAAAGAAAACATGAATTGGAAAAAGAGGAAAGGGAGAAAAGAGAGAGCATTTCATGGAGAAAGTGAAAGTGAAGAAACGGAATTTAAATTAAGTGAGGTGGAACTAAGACAAAGGGGTGATCTTGACTCCAAGGAAAATTCGGCTCAGGAAAAATCTGAATTCAGCTCAGGACCCATCAAAAAGCTTTTAAATTTATTGAATCTCTTCCTCTGTTTGAGGAAAGGGGCATAGAGGCATTTTTCGTATATTATCAAAAAATAGCCAAACAGATGAAGTGGCCGAAGGAAAGCTAGACACTGCTTATGCAAAGCAGGTTGATAGGCAGAGCTCAGGAAGTTTATGTCATGCTTCCTGCAAAGCCTTCTTCAAATTATGAAATGGCAAAAACGGTTATTCTCGCTGTGTATGAGTTAGGCACTGAAGCTGATCATCAGAACTTTCGGAACTAATGGTGATTGGTTGGACAGACATATTTAGAATTTGAGAGGGTGAAAAGAATTAATTTTAACCATTGGATACGGGCATTAAATATCGAAACCACATATGAGAATCTTCGAGAATTGATTGTCGAGAAAGAGTTTCAATTTCAATTTCTTCAACCAAAACAATCCAAGTTACAAGTCAGAAGAAAGACACATTTGCATATACTTAGATTCCTTCATGACCACTGGACACCTCCTACAGTTATACAGACAGTGAAGTTATTTTGAAATATAGTCACTGTTCTAACGCAGGAAACTTGGTGGTGAATCCATGCACAACAAGCTCCCACCAACAACAATTTGATAATAGTTAAGCTGTTTTTATTTTTGGATGTTGATTGAGCGATAAATATTTGGCAGGATGCCGGGTTTGATTCCGCCACTCTTTTTCAAATTATTTTATGTACACCTGAGAGTTCAAACTGCACCTCAGTTTGACGCCTCATCCATAAGGCAGCATCCCTTAGTAATGCACCAAATTGTCAACCATGTGCAAGTCCTGGAATGAGACTTGAATCCACAACCCTGGGATCAGTAGCGAAATTGCTACCAACTGAGCCACAGAATCATTAAGAAATGTTCTCCACTTGCCTGGGTGATTGCAGGTCCAACAACACTGGAAACGTTTAACACTATCCAGTACAAAGCAGCTCACTTTATCGACATCTAACCACCACTATGAACATTCCTGCCCTCCACCAGTGGCGCAAGACGGCTGCATTCTGTACCAGCGACAAGGTACGCTGCAGCAACCCACCAAGATTTCTTTGACAATACTGTGACTTTTCGCACCTAGAACGATTTGGGCAGAAGAGCACATCACCACGTTTAAGCTATCATCCAAGACACATCCTGAATTGGAATTATATTGTCGATCCTTCATCATTTCTAGGTTTAACTTTTGGAATTCCGTTTCTAACAGTACTGTGAGATGGTTGACCACAGGGAGTGCAGTGGTTCAAGAAGGCAGATCACTAAAATCATCTGAAGGGCATTAGGGATGGGCCATACCTGTTAACCTTACCAGAAATGCCCTCAATACATTAATTACATTTTATATATATGTATATAAAGTACAATGATATTTTGCAGATCCAATATTAGGACCACAACTCATTTTCATGTGTATTGAGCACATGGGCCTTTTTCATTGCGAACCCAGTTTCAATGTTCTCAAATGGTACACCATAAAGAGAAGAGTGACAGACTTTAGGAGGCCATAGATGGTTGAATGAATTGTCGCTGGATCAAAATCCTGGAATTCCATCCTGAACAGCACTGCGGGTGTACCTGCACTAGATGGACTGCAGTGGTTCAAGAAGGCAGTTCACCACTACCTTCTCACGGGCAATTAGGGATGGACAACAAATGCTGGCCCTGCCTGGTCAATTCCAGTTGTAATGCTTTCTTTTTTGTGGATTGATACAAAAAATCAATACCCAAAAGTAACTTGTGTATTTTTTAATCAACATAATTTTGTCTTACAAATGACACCACCCTGCGATACAATAGTGTATTCAATTTAAAGTTGAGCAAGTTTGTCAGTTCTATGGGGATGTTTTTCATTTTCCGCTTTGTACAATATGATCACAAAGACTTTTTCCATAAATTTTCGTAAAAGGACATCATTCAATTTGGTGCTTAATGGGATCCTCTCGACAGATCATTCTTGCTGCACTCCACTTGAATTTTGAATTTTGCAGAGGCAAATATGGTGTTATTTTCCCAGTGTTCTGGACAGAGTAGATAGGGACAGTCTGTTCTCATTGGATGACCAGTCGAGAAGGAGAGGAAACCGATTAAAGTCGAATGGCAAAAGAAGAAATGGCGTCTTGAGAAAAAAACAAAGCAAACATTATTCTGCAGCGAGTAGTTAGTATCTAAAATGTACAACCTGAGATTATGGTGCAGACAGATCAAGGCGTGGGTTTGAAATGAGAATTGGAAAATGATCTGAGGAAAAAAAAAACGCGGGCTACGACTAAAGGACAGGTGAGTAGGATGAGCGGAGTAACTCTTGCAGATAGCCAGCATGAACACGATGGGACGAATGGCCTCCATGTAACAATTCTATGCTTCTATGTTTTATCGAGGTTGTAAAGTGAAACAACGAGCAAGGGTGAATGGTAAAATGTTAACAAAATATTATGGCAACATCCATACCAATTTCAAACTGAATTCCTTTTTCTTGGTGAACTGCTCTCACCACGCAAACAATGAACAATTGAAGCCGAATCAGTAGATTTATGATAACAAAGCTGAAAGGCTCCTTTGTGAGGTGACAAGAATCAGGACTTGCGAAACGTGCCATGATTCCATTGATAGGAGAGTTTGGACTAAAATTAAATACATATTTATATCCCAATCGCAAATTTTGCAGCATCTTCAGGACCATAATGGACTTGCAGGAATGAGATGCCAGCATGGAATCAACATAAGTGAAATGTAGAAAGAATGGATAGCCTTCTGTCAGCAGTAAATGACTGTACATCCATCAGATCACCCAACTGGGCAGAGAAATGGCTCAGGGGAACCATGCCTGCACAAGATTTCTGCACAGAATAAAGATAGTTACAGTGAACTATTTACGGTGTGTCAGATGTAGGCTTATACAAATACTGCAGCCACTATATTTGGTCAGATGTAGTATGAAGTAATTTGTAAACTGACTTTATTTACTCACACACCCTTCTCCTTCATTTCAACAGTATTGTCAAATTTCGCATATTTAATATTGCCTACCTGTTTACTTTTATTCATTTTTGTTGAATGCTTTTATGTGTGATTTTGATCAAACTTTTGACAACAAATGAATTTAAAGGAAACATTATTCGCCCCATCACTGAGACCCTACGGCATTTTCTTTTTGTTACGATTGAATTGCGATTTTTTGGTGGGCGATCTGGCTGTTTTTTTTCATTTAACATATTTACCAATTAGAGTAAAAGGATATCTTAGCGCATTGAACAGCTCCTCTCTGAATTTACTCTGGGTCACTGTGTAAATGGTGCAGGAGCTCAGAAGCTGAAGCATAATTCCAGTTTCTTGAAATGTTACAAAAGGGTTGGATGCAGATTTGCGCTTAAAGGCGCCTGCAATTTGATAAAATATTGAATAAACGACCGTTGTCATCCAGAGCAGGATAAAACTGCTGGATATTGCCAAAAGTAAAATAATGGATTTTCTGCGGTTCAGAATCTCAGGGTCTTTGTTTTTCTCACTATTGCTGCTGTCCCTGAGGCTCCTCCGAGCCTGACTGGCCACTAAAATACGTCTGACAGTGAGAGCGTTCAACAAGAAAACCAAAAAGAATGGAAGCAATGGAGTTAACAATTGGGAAATCCAAGCAAAAGTTTTCCATTTGAGTTCAACATAACGATTTGACGATACCCTGTGGCATAGTGTCAAATGCATGATACGATCTATACAAGAAGGGCCATGGAATATTCTTTAAGCAGAACAGCAGGCTCAACGTGATGGTAACCACAGCCGCATTTTACCCAGTGCAATATTTTGTTTTTATCTTCTGACAGCAAATGGCTGTAAAACAGTCAAAGGTAAAAGCGACAGTCAACCAGACAGAACTGTCTATGGAAGTCGCAGATAGGTATAAAACGAATCTGCATACAGGAATGTAGAGCAGGAAGGACTCCCGCCAATAAAGTGTAGCAATGCGATGCAATATAACATTACAGATAATGACCATGAGGTCTGCTGTCGCCATGGTCACCAGGTAGCGAGTGATGCACGTAGAGAGACCACACTTTCTCCGAGACAGGATCCCGATCGCCACCAAGTTAACTGAGAGAAAATCAAATACATAGACACACACATATATATATGTTTGGAACTGGACTCCTAATCATCAAATTGATTCATGTGTACATGGTATTTAAAATGTAATTCCAGCCCGCCAATCGCCCATTGCATTCTGCTTTCTTTTCCTGAGATGAGCTGTATTGTGGGATCGTTCCACACTAGATTGTTGAATTAACACCTGATCTTAAATGCGTGAGCTTTCCAATCTAGAAAGTCTAACTTGGATCCAATGAGCCCTACTATTTTCTGATTCTAACCGGAGCTGCAAAAATGGCAACGCAAAGAAAAGAAGAGCACGAGTGAAGACCACATCACAGATAACAGGAGCAGGAGAGAAGACAACACCAAAGTTGAAAAGAGCAAAAGACAAGTCAGCAATGATAAATCGAACAGGGAAGACGACAGCACCATGGATACAGAGAGCATTAAAGAAACCAACACATAGGAGAAAAAGAGCAGAAGAAAAAAATGTAGCAAGGATCACAGTGAGGTGTGGCTGAACGACGAAGAGCCAATGTTAGTCAGTGAGCTCAGCAATGTTGGGTGAACATAAGTTTGGGCAAATTATAATAGGGTAGAAGATCTTTGGATGACCACAAGGTTATAGAGAGTAGAATGTGGGAGACTGGCCAGGAGTGCGTTGAAATAGACAATTCTCACGGTAAAAAAAAGACATGAATGAGGGTCCCAGCATCAGATGAACTGAGCTTTGCCTCTCTCTCCTTCTCTGTGTTTCTCTCTCTGTTTCATTCACTCTCCCTGTCCCAATTTGCACCTCTCTGTTTTCCCATCCCTATCTCTCTTACTCTGCCTGCTGCTCTTACACTATCTCCCACACTCTCTCCTCTTTTTATCTTGTTTTCCCATACTCTGTATACCTCTATTTCCTATCTCTCTTTCTTTTTCCCCTTCTTCTCTTTGTGACTATTTGAGTCACTGCTTCTCTCTTTTGCACCCTCTCCTACTCTGACTCTCTCATTCCGTTTTTCTTCCTCTCTATCTCTCACCCTGTCTCTCTCTCTCTGACCGTCTCTCTACCTATTCCTTTTTCTCCATTTCATTGTCTGCCTATCTGTCTCTCAATCTGCAATGCTCGCTGTTCCTCGTTCTGTCTCATTCTCTCTATCTCTGTGTCTCTGCCCCTTCTTCCCTGTCTCTCCATTTCTGTATCGCTGTCTCTCATAGAATCATAGAAGGTTTAAGGCACAGAAAGAGGCCATTTGGCCCATCGTCTCTGTGCCAGCCGAGCAATGAACCACCTATTCTAATCCTACCTTCCAGAATTTGGTCGTAGCCCTGCAGATTATGGCACATGAAATGCATATCGAGACACCTTTTGAATCAGTTGAGGGTTTCTGCTTCAACTACTCTTTCAGGCAATGTGTTTCATACCCCACCTCCCTCTTGGTGAAAACAAAAAAATCCTCAACTCCCCTCTAATTTTTCTTGCAATCAGTTTAATTCTATGGCCCTGGTCACTGACCTCACTGCTAAGGTAAAAAAGGCCCGTCACCTCCAATCTATCCAGGCCCCTCAAAAAGTTTGTTCATTTCAATCAGATTTCCCTTCAGCCTTCTCTGTTCCATGGAGAACAACCCCAGCCTATCTACACTTTACTCATCGCTGCATTTATTTCCTTTTCAGACTCGCGTTTTGTCAGTCTTGCTTTCTTTTTCCACCCTTTCCTTTTCTTTGCATCTTTACAATTCTCCAACATCTGTGCCTCTTGTTTTGCATTTTTGTGTCCTTTTTCTTTACATGCTATGTCATCTCTTAACTCCTTAGTTGTCCATGACTGTCTATTTAGCAATTTTGTAAACATTTCCTACTGATTTTCTATCTTTTTACTCATTACCTAGTTTGCCCAGTTTACGTGGACACTCTCAGTCTCAAGCCATTGAAGCCAGGGAAGAGAGAAGACACAACAAGTGTCAAATGCATTAGAAGAGAAGAAAGAAACAACTATGAAATATGCAGGAGAGAAGGATAAAATGGCATCAGGCGAGAAAACACCATCAAACAGAAAAGGGAGGGGGAAAGAATACATCAACAAGTATCAACGGGAGCAGTAGAGAATACAGCACGAAGGATACATCGAATAGGACTGAGGAGAGCACCAAGGACAAATGGAGCAGCCGAGAGGACAGCACCAGCAATCAAAGGAAGAAGGAGAAGAGACAAAACAAAGGATAACAAGAGCAGGAGAGAAAAATTCACCAAGGAGAAAAGAATGGTGAAGGAAGACATTACCAAGGACACCACAAGCAGGGGAGAATACAGCTTAAAGTTTGAAAGTCAGCAGGAGGGAAGACAAAAGTAAAGATAAAGGTGCAGGAGAGATAGCTACACCAAGGGGAAAACGGTCAGGGGAGAAAACAACATCAAATAAAATGGAATATGAGAGAAGACAACATCAGGGGTTAAAAGAGCAGGAGACATGATACATAGAGGATATAAAATATGCAGGAGAGGAAACAGCAGCAAGACCAAAAACGAGTTGCACAACGGGAGCAGGAGAGAAAACTGCAGGGCAAACATTTCCAGATCAAGTTACAACATTTACCAGGGACACAACGTGAACAGTGATACAGTTGCACGGTGTGCTATATAAACATTGCATTCTGAAAATACCTTACCAGGTATGCCAGTTGCTGCAAGAACGGGGTAAAATATGACCTCTATCGGAGTCGTTTCTGAACCAAACACTGTTTGCATGAAGAGAATTTCTTCTGATGGGTGAGATAGAAGATCATTCAAACTGCAATATTGCAAAAGTGAATACAACAGTGGATTATGTAGGATGTTTTCATCTCTAATGACCCAATTAGTTTGCATGCCGAGTTTCATTAGTTGCAGGCTGTTGAACAAACACGCTCTATACTTTCATTACCAAGCACATTAGGCAAGAAGGTATTACAGAAACAGCAGATGGGGACGCCTTTGGGAGCAAGATCTGCAAGTACTCAGCTGATGTATTCCGACTGTAATCCAGGTATACAATGCAGGACATTTCAAATCAAGGCCAGCGTTGTGTCTTCTGTATTTGAAATGTGGATGGAGTTCTTCTATTCTCTCTTCTTATGTTTGAACTCTGACAATTCCCCTTTTGCATCTCTCGCAATCCCTTGCTCTGACCCTTTCAGTGTGAAAACTCCAATCATCTGGGCCTCTTCACCTACCTTTCTAACATTCTCCATATCTCCTATTTACTTTCTACTTATTCCATCTCTCATTGTCATTCCTCTTGTCTCTGATTTGCTTTGTCCTCTTTACCAATACCTAGTCAGGGCATTTCTGTTTCTAGTTTCTCATTTCTTCCCTCTGGTTCTGCTTGCTTCATTCCTTCACTCGTCATTTGTCTTCTTTTGACTCTTGTTTTGCATAGTCTTGATGATGAGCATATTCTCATTGTTACTTTTCCTTTCGGTGCCTTAGACACCTCAAATAATGCCCTCTCTAGCTGTCTCTGCTGTTTCCCGTACCAATGATCTATCAGCTCTTTCATACGTCCACCCTCACCGTTTTGTGAACACTCAGATGATATATCTTTGCGTGCACAATCATGTTTGAAAGGTTGATCGTCAGAGGGCACAGAATAAAATCTATTAGCAAACTGTCCAGAGGCAACATGAAGGAATTATTTTTACGCAAGAAATGGTTAGGATTTGGGATTCAGTGTATCAAAGAGTGGTGGATACAAATTCAGGTGGAGCCTTCAAAAGAGAATTGCATAAGTACTTTAAAGACAAAAATGCAGGGATATGACAAAAGAGCGGTGGGTGAAACTAACTGCAATGCATTTTTGAAAGAGCCAGCAAACACTCGATGGGCTGAATGGCCTCCTTCTTTGCTGTCTGAATGTATCACTATTTGGGTGGGACAGATAAATAGATAGATAGGTAGATAGATAGATAAATAGGTAGATAGATAGATGTTATGAATTGCACGATAATTATCAGATACAACAGAGATGGGTCTCACTGATTCAAGGGGCAGTCCACCCAGTGTATATGGCACGAAATTTCAACCACACAGTTGTTCGGAACTCTGAATTTCTGCAGGTGAGTTTTCAGCTCCTGTCTGCAAGCATTTAGCCACTAACCCTAACCCTAACGTGTTCTTCTCTGACAGCAGTTCCCTTTCAATCCATGTGCGCACTTCACCACAAGGCATACTTCTCCAGAAGCTCCTCTTATTTGCTTGAGTTGCCTTGCTGGCATGGATTTTCCAGTATTTGCTTTATCTGAGTTCTTCATTGGAGGTTAATGTTACAGCGATTTACAATAAACATTTTCCATGTTGCATGTCGATAACTACCTTGGAATTCGCTTAATAAAATCTGGGGGTGCAGGAACTGGCTCCTTTATCAAAATGGACTTTAAAATTTCAAACGCCGTTTGCCATGATTCTGAGCATTTGAACTTAGTGTTTTTCTTGAGCAGATTTGCCAATGGGATGACTACTGTGCTGAAATTAGGGACACATTTAATGTACAAAAAACTTCCCCAAAAGTGTAAAACTTCTATCTTTGTCTTTGGTACAGGAAAACCTATAATTGCCTGAACCTTGGTGTCTTGCCGTAACACTTGACCTTGACTCACAATATGCTCTAAATATGTGAACTTGCCTTGCCAACTAGCTCTTTGATAGGTTTATGACAAGCTTTTGCCAGCCTGTCAAATAGAGCTGTTAAATGTCTGACAGGATCACTCCACGTGTCGCTGGACACAAACGGGTCATCAATGTACACAACAAAATTACTCAAACCGGCAAACTCTTGATTGGTTATTCTTTGAAATGTATCCAGTGCATTTCTCATGGCATGACGTTATATTGGAACAGACCATCTGGTGTCACAAGAGCAGAATTTCTTTAGTTTGCTCGGATATGAATACTTGCCAATATCTTTTAAGCAAACCAACCATGCTAACAAAGGTTGAGTTTCCCACTGTAGCAATACAATACTCAAGGCTTGGATTCGATAGGAGTTGATCTCAGTTACCATATTAACCTTTCGGCAAACTGTGCAGAATCTTTGAGATGCGTCTGGTTTTGGTACCTCAATCCTGTGGATAGTCAAAATAGGAGACCCTAATCATATTGTTCACGGTTTAGTGATACCTTTCCAAAGCACATTGTGACTATGTGTAACAGGTCGACTACTTGAGTGGCTTCGCTTCGAAATTTCACATGATAGCCTGAAATACACCTGACATGAAATTTGATCATTTTTCAGACAGAATATCTTTTGGCAACGCATAACTGGTTGAAAAAAAAGCACTTTAGCATCACATCAATTACAATTTTCGCAGTGATCTTCTATGGTACTGCCCCTGGAAATCTGGAGGAAAAATCCATGATGGGCAGGAAATGCTTATGAGTTGTCTTGGTCGTAAGTAAGGGTCCAGCACAGTCCACAGGAACTCTACCAAACGGTTCATCAAATGTAGGTATTAAACCTATTT
This sequence comes from Heterodontus francisci, assembly GCF_036365525.1. Taxonomy (NCBI): domain Eukaryota; kingdom Metazoa; phylum Chordata; class Chondrichthyes; order Heterodontiformes; family Heterodontidae; genus Heterodontus; species Heterodontus francisci. The sequence continues at coordinate 25,188,247 of NC_090398.1, read as the reverse complement.
CCCCGAGGAACAGACTCTTCCAACCTGGGAAAAAGCTTCTGAATATCCACTCTGTCCATGCCACTCAAGACTTTGTAAACGTCTATCATGTCACCCCTCCAGCTCCATCGTTCCAGTGAAAACAATCCGAGTTTATCCAAAATCTCCTCATAGCTAATGCCCTCCAGACCAGGCAACATCCTGGCAAACCTCTTCTGTACCATCTCCAAAGCCTCCACGTCCTTCCGGTAGTGTGGCGACCAGAATTGCACGCAATATTCTAATTGTGGCCTAACTAAAGTTCTGTATAGCTGCAGCATGACTTGCCAATTTTTATACTCTATGCCACGACCGATGAAGGCAAGCATGCCGTACGCCTTCTTGACTACCTTATCCACCTGCATTGCAACTTTCAGTGACCTGTGGACCTGTACGCCCAGATCTCTCTGCCTGTCAAAACTCCTAAGGGTTCTGCCATTTACTGTATACTTCCCACCTGCATTAGATCTTACAAAATGCATTATCTCACATTTGTCCGGATTAAACTCCATCTGCCATTTCTCCACCCAAATCACCAACCGATCTATATCCTGCTGTATCCTCTGACAATCCTGATCACTATCCGCAACTCCACCAACCATTGTGTCGTCTGCAAACTTACTAATCAGACCAGCTACATTTTCCTCCAGATCATTTATATATACTATAAGGAACAAAGGTCCCAGCACTGATCACTGTGGAACACCACTAGTCACATCCGTCCATTCAGAAAATCACCCTTCCAATACTACCCTCTGTCTTCTATGAACGATCCAGTTCTGTATCCATCTTGCCAGCTCACCTCTGATCCCGTGTGACTTCACCTTTTGCACCAGTCTGCCATGAGGGACATTGTCTAAGCTTTACTGAAGTCCATATAGATAACATCCATTGCCCTTCCTTCATCAATCATCTTTGTCACTTCCTCAAAAAACTCGATCAAATTAGTGAGACACGACCGCCCCTTCACAAAACCATGCTGCCTCTCGCTAATAAGTTTGTTTGTTTCCAAATGGGGGTAAATCCTGTCCCGAAGAATCCTCTCTAATAATTGCCCTACCACTGACGGAAGGCTCACCGGCCTATAATTTCCTGGATTATCCTTGCTACCCTTCTTAAACAAAGGAACAACATTGGCTATTCTCCAATCCTCTGGGACCTCGCCTGTAGCCAATGAGGATGCAAAGATTTCTGTCAAGTCCCCAGCAATTTCTTCCCTTGCCTCCCTCAGTATTCTGGGGTAGATCCCATCAGGCCCTGGGGATTTATCTACCTTAATGCTTTGCAAGACACCCAACACCTCCTCCTTTTTGATAATGAGATGACTGAGAGTATCTACAATCCCTTCCCTCGGCTCATCATCCACCAAGTCCTTCTTTTTGGTGAATACTGATGCAAAGTACTCATTTAGTACCTCGCCCATTTCCACTGGCTCCACACAGAGATTCCCTTCTCTGTCCTTGAGTGGGCCAACCCTTTCCCTGGTTACTCTCTTGTTCTTTATATATGTATAAAAAGCCTTGGGATTATCCTTAATCCTGTTTGCCAATGCCTTTTCATGACCGCTTTTTGCCCTCCTGACTCCTTGATTAACTTCCTTTTAAATGGAAAAGTCCTGTGTGGAAGAAGAAGTTTGGCAAGTTTCGGGAAAGTTGGATGAACCTTGATGTACAGAGAGTTTTGTGTGTTCAGGTCCATTGTTCCCTGAAGGTGGCAACGCAGGCCAATAGAGTGGTCAAGAAGGCATACGGCATGCTTTCCTTCATCGGACGGGGTATTGAGTACAAGAGTTGGCAGGTCATGTTACAGTTGTATAAGACTTTGGTTCAGCCACATTTGGAATACTGCGTGCAGTTCTGGTCGCCACATTACCAAAAGGATGTAGATGCTTTGGAGAGGGTGCAGAGGACGTTCACCAGGATGTTGCCTGGTATGGAGGGCACTCGCTTTGAAGAGAGGTTGAGTACATTAGGATTATTTTCATTAGAAAGACGGAGGTTGAGGGGGGACCTGATTGAGGTGTACAAAATCATGAGAGGTATAGACAGGGTGGATAGCAAGAAGCTTTTTCCCAGAGTGGGGGATTCAATTACCAGGGGTCACAAGTTCAAAGTGAAAGGGGAAAAGTTTAGGGGGGATATGCGTGAAAAGTTTTTTACACAGACGGTGGTGGGTGCCTGGAACACGTTGCCAGTGGAGGTGGTAGACACGGGCACAATAACGTCTTTTAAGATGTATCTAGACAGATACATGAATGGGCAGGAAGCAAAGAGATACAGACCCTTAGAAAATAGGCGACAGGTTTAGATAGAGCATCTGGATCGGCACAGCCTTGGAGGGCCGAAAGGCCTGCTCCTGTGTTGTAATTTTCTTTGTTCTTTGTTCTTTTACTGTCTTTATATTCCTCAAGGGATTCGTCTGTTCCTAGCCTTCCAGCCCTTACGAATGCTTCCTTTTTCTTTTTGACCAGGCTCTCAATATCCCGTGTCATCCAAGGTTCCCAAAACTTGCCAAACTTCTCCTTCTTCCTCACAGGAACAGGCTAGTCCTGGATTCTAATCAACTGACATTTGAAAGACTCCCACATGTCATATGTTGATTGACCCTCAAATAGCCGCCCCCAATCTAAATTTTTCAATTCCTGCCTAATATTGTTATAATTAGCTTTCCCCCAATTTAGCACCTTCATCCAAGGACTACTCTTATCCTTATCCACAAGTACCTTAAAACTTATGGAATTATGGTCACTGTTCCCGAAATGCTCCCCTACTGAAACTTCGACCACCTGGCCGGGCTCATTCCCCAATACCAGGTCCAGTACGGCCCCATCCCTCGTTGGACTATCTACATATTGTTTCAAGTAGCCCTCCTGGATTCTCCTTACAAATTTTGCCCCATCTAAGCCCCTAGCACTAAATGAGTCCCAGTCAATATAGATGAAGTTAAAATCACCCACCACTACAACCCTGTTACCTTTACATCTTTCCAAAATCTGTCTATATATCTGCTCCTCTACCTCCCGCTGGCTGTTGGGAGGTCTATAGAAAACCCCCAACATCGTGACTGCACCCGTCCTATTCCTGAGCTCAACCCATATTGCCTCGCTGCACGACCCCTCCGAGGTGTCCTCCCACAGTACAGCTGTGATATTCTCCTCAACAAGTAATGCAACTCCTCCACCCCTTTTACATCCCCCTCTATCCCGCCTGAAGCTTCTAAAGCCTGGAACATTTAGCTGCCAATCCTGTCCTTCCCTTAACCAAGTCTCTGTAATAGCAACAACATCATAGTTCCAAGTACGAATCCAAGCTCTAAGCGCATCTGCCTTACCTGTTATACTTCTTGCATTGAAACAAATACACTTCAGATCACCAGTCCCACTGTGCTCCGCAGCATCTCCCTGCCTGCTCTTCCTCTTACTCTTACTGGCCTTATTTACTAGTTCCCCCTAATTTATTTTTCTTGCTGTCCTACTGCTCTGGTTCCCACCCCCCTGCCACACCAGTTTTAACACTCCCGAGTAACGCTAGCAAACCTCGCAGCCAGGATATTTGTGCCCCTCCAGTTTAGATGCAACCAGTCCTTCTTGTACAGGTCCCATCTGTCCCTGAAGAGATCCCAAAGGTCCAGATATCTGAAACCCTCCCTTCTACACCAGCTGTTCAGCCACGTGTTCACCTGCACTGTCTTCCTACTTCTAGCCTCACTGGCAAATGGCACAGGGAGTAATCCCGAGATTACAACCCTAGAGATCCTGTCTTTTAACTTTCTTTTTAACTCCCTAAACTGCCCCTGCAGGACCTCATCACTCTTCCTGCCTATGTCATTGGTACCGATGTGTACCACAACGTCTTGCTGTTCACCCTCCCCTTCAGAATGCCCGCTGTCCGTTCTGAGACATCCTTGACCCTGGCACCAGGGAGGCAACATACCATCCTGGATTCTCTTTCACGTCCACAGAAGCGCCTATCTGTGCCCCTGACTATAGAGTCCCCTATAACTATTGCTCTTCTGCGCTTTGTCCCTCCCTGCTGTACAACAGTGCCAGCCGTGATGCCACTGCTCTGGCTGCTGCTGTTTTCCCCTGATAGGCCATCCCCCCAACAGTATCCAAAACGGTATACTCGTTAGAGAGGGGGATAGTCGCAGAGGATTCCTGCACTGACTGCCTGCCCCTTCTAGCGGTCACCCATCTGTCTGCCTGCACCTTGGGTGGAACCACTTCTCTAAAACTCCTGTCTTTGACGCTCTCTTCCACCTGCATGCTCCCAAGTGTATCCAGTTGCCGCTCCAACCGATCCATGCGGTCTGTGAGGAGCTGCAACTGGGTACACTTCCTGCAGATGTAGTCGTCAGGAACGATGGAAGCGTCACGGACCTCCCACATCTCACAGGTGAAGCACTTCACACCTCTAACTGACATTTCTAGCATTAATTAATAGAATTAATTTAAGATAAATAAATAAATACTTATTGAATCCTTATTAAATGGTTATAACTATATGGTCCCTTGTGCTAGATTCCTCCTATAAATATTAAATGCTAACTAAATACAGTAATCTCCTCCCTCTGGTTTAGTTACTGTACTTGTTAATTAGGGTTTTAATCAATTTTTATCAATGTTTTATTTTCAAATTCAGTAAAAAAAAATCCCTACCAGCCAATCAGGTCACAGCTTTCCTGTGACGTCACTTTCAGTTTTTTTTTACCAGAGGCAAGTTTTTTCTACTTACCGGTCCAGAACTCTGCCCTCCAAGTCTTCTCCCAGTCAGCTGTGATCTTTGGAAGCTCTGGGCTCCCCTCAATCTGAGGACAGGTAGGAAATGAAAGGAGCTCCAAGCTCCCTCCTTACCGAACTTTCTCACTTACCAAACTTTCACTGTCGCACTCTATTGCAACCCAAGTCAGTACTCCAGTGCAAACAAAGTCAGCACTGTTAAATGGCTCACTTTTCTACTGACTCACTCCAGCCCCCGAAAACTGGTTTAAACCAATTCTCTAATTAACAAGGTGCAGCTGCCAGCAGAGCCTGAATGAACCCTGTTTCAAGCTGGTCTAAAACTTACCTTCCCCATCCCTAACAGCAACTGTACAGTTGATCTGCTAAATAAAAGACAGATTAGATTTAAGATAAAATTAACCCTTAATTATTCTCACTTACCAAACTTCCACTGTAGCACTCTATTGCAACCAAAGTCAGCACTCCAGTGCAAAATCTGGTTTGGTTTGACTCTAATCTTGCTGCACACCAGGGAGTGGTCAGTGTCGCAGTCAGTACTGTGGAAGCTGTGTGTGATTTGAACGCAGTTTAAAGAGGCTCGCCTTGTGACGATGAGGTCCAGCTGCTGCCAATGACGTGATCTTGGGTGCCTCCAAGAAACCTGATAACAGGGTTTAGTGTGAAAGAACGAGTTGGTGATGCAGAGGTTCTGATAGGTACAGAACTCAAGCAGTCTCTGTTCATTATCGTTCATGCTTCCAATGCCATAGCGCCCAAGGAAGGAGGCCATGAGTCATGGTCGGCCCCAACCCTGGCATTAAAGGCCCTGAGCAGGAACAGGTGTTCGGTATTGGGGATGCTACTAATGATATTATGGAGTTCCTTGTAGAACTGGTCTTCAGCTTCAGGTGGGGAGCAGAGTGTTGAGAATCGATGCTGAGTAGGTGTACTGGACCTGAGGCAGTGAACAGTCGGATGGACAGTATGCGTTCCGAGCCATTTGAGGGTGGCTCTTACATGCTGAGCAAAGGGTTTCTGATGGCAAAGCCCACGCCATGCTGTGCTGGTTCTTCAGGATCCCAACCCTGCCAGAAGAAGGTGTAGTCTTGCTCTCTTAGAGATCCGCTCGCAGGGAGGCGTGTCTCCTAAAGTGCTGCAATGTGCACATTGAGTCTACTGAGCTCGTTGTTAATGATGGCGGTCTTCCGAGAATCGTTGGTTTGTGTAGGGTCTTCCGACAGGCCAGGACACATAGTTCTGATGCTCCAGCTTGCAAAACGAAGGGCTGGTACCTTCTTTCCCTTTTTTGTCATGCTGTTTGGTGCGGTGTTGCAGTCCACTTGTCGGGCAATGACCCTGATCTCCAAGACCCCATTGAAGCAGGTGGACTGTGATGGGACAGAACCTTACTGACCGAGGGCTGCCCGGTTTGAGGCGGGCAGTTACTGTCCAGTGAGATGCGGTGACCTCTCCCACCGACAAATGCAACCCATAGCGCCCAATCGCTACACCAATTGAGCTGGACTTATAACCCGTAACCTGCTGCCTTCCATGTTGTTTTGGTCACTGTGAGGCGATTATGGAGTGACCTCTCCATGGCGCATGCCTGGGCGGATGTATGGAGGTTGTGAGTTGCACACGCGTCAAAACCCCCCTCTTGGCCTTCCTGGTGGAGTCCAAAGGAATGCAGAGCACGACGTTTGGCACCAGTATGCCTGCAGGAACTGCTGGAAACATGCCAAAGGTGACATATGACTGCCTTCGGGGCTCTGCTCCGGATTTTCTGTTAGGGTTTAGTCCCTTAGCCTTGGTCCCTACCCGTTCCTATCCTGAGTGGCGTGAAACAGGGCTGTGTTCTCGCACCTACACTGTTTGGGATCTTCTTCTCACTGTTGCTCTCACATGCATTCAAATCTTCAGAAAAAGGAATTTTCCTCCACACAAGATCAGGTGGCAGGTTGTTCAACCTTGCCCATCTAAGAGCGAAGACCAAAGTATGGAAAGTCCTCTTTGCTGACGATGCTGCATGAACATCTCACACTGAAGAGTGTCTGCAGAGACTCATCGACAGGATTGCGGTTGCCTGCAACGAATTTGGCCTAACCATCAGCCTCAAGAAAATGAACATCATGGGACAGGACGTCAGAAATGCTGCATCCATCAATATCGGCGCCCACGCTCTGGAAGTGGTTCAAGAGTTCACCTGCCTCGGCTCAGCTATCACCAGTAACCTGTCTCTAGATGGAGAAATCGCTTGGGAAAGGCTTCCACTGCTATGTCCAGACTGGCCAAAAGAGTGTGGGAAAATGACGCACTGACACGGAACACAAAAATCCAAGTGTATCAAGCCTGTATCCTCAGTACCTTGCTCTATGGCAGTGAGGCCTGGACAACGTATGTCAGCCAAGAGCGACGTCCCAATTCATTCCATCTTCGCTGCCTCCAGAGAATCCTTGGCATCAGGTGGCAGGACCGTATCTCCAACACAGAAGTCCTCAAGGCGGCCAACATCCGCAGCATATACACGCTACTGAGCCAGTGGCATTTGAGAAGGCTTGGTCATGTGAGCCGCATGGAAGATGACAGGATCCCGAAGGACATATTGTACAGCGAGTTCGTCACTGGTATCAGACCCACCAGCCGTCCATGTCTCCGCCTTAAAGACGTCTGCAAATGCGACATGAAGTCCTGCGACATGAAGTCCTGTGACATTGATCACAAGTCGTGGGAGTCAGTTGCCAGCGATCGCTAGAGCTGGTGGGCAGCCATAAAGGCGGGCTAAAGTGTGGTGAGTCTAAGAGACTTAGCAGTTGGCAGGAAAAAAGACAGAACCGCAAGGGGAGAGCCAACTGTGTAACAACCCCAACAACCAATCTTATCTGTAACACCTGTGGAAGAGTCTGTCACTCTCGAATTGGTCTTTATAGCCACTCCAGGCGCTGCTTCACAAACCACTGACCACCTCCAGGCGCTTACCCATTGTCTCCCAAGACAAGGAGGCCAAAGAAAGTAAATTCCATGGATGTCTGGCCCTGCGTTTTAAATTTTGTAAATTTCTATCTTTAGGCCTCTGTTACCAATTCATAGCCATCGAGAACCGTAGTATTTATCTTAGTCGCGTGAGTGTTTATCGGAAAGAGATGAGTATATCTCCAAAGCTTTTCCAAAGGAAGTTCTCTGTAGGTGAATTGCCCAACACGATTTAGATTCAGATTCACGACATTTGTCTCAAATGTTGCAACGTGCATTTTCTACTCTTTCTTCAGTAAATTTAGGTACCAAGCTTATATTCTCTTCAGAATCAAAATTACGAGGAGATTCATCTGGCTAAACCTCAACTTTTCACCCCTGATACACTCCCACGGGAATTGAACTTTTCCATTTTCATTTTGTGGTCTAATGCCAATTTTCACATTCCTTGTTCTCTCTTTTTTTTCTTCTCTTCACTATCCAGTTTTTGCTCTCCAGTCCGATTTCATTTTTTTCTTATTTAAAATTTTCTTTGTTTTTTCCTTTCTTTTTCCCTTTCTTTTCATTCTTCTTTGTCTTTCTTCTCTTGCACTTTTCAATCTCAGCTTCGCTTGATCCTTTCAATATCAACTTCTCCACTTCAATATTTGCTAATTCCACTTGAATACTCGTGGAAATAGCCTCTTCTTTCAGTAAATTCAGACAAGAAACCAATTCTTGGATTATGTCTGCTTTCTTAACCAATGGTCTTATGCGAACCTCTGTATATTCTGATACAGCGGCCAAACATACCATTTCAACTGCTGTGATATATTGAGAGTTAGTTCTTCTCTCATAACAAATTCTTGTACATTGATGATACTCATGTTGTTTCCCATGAACCCAGCTGAAGTAAATGTGGAATTTTGTTTGCTTAAATTCTGGAAGGTTCCAGTAAAATTGTTTCACAGAGTAATTTCCTTTTATCCCCGACGAGCCAGCAATTTTGTTATGACCCCAATAGAGATTACCAAACAGAATTTGCAATATTTCTCTTTTAAATCTTTTACTTTAGCAATCAAACCAAAATCAGAATAAATTAAACATGCATCAACAGAAAGATCACAATCAGTCTATGTATTGCAAGTTACACAGTGACTATCAATTATAAAAGAGATGGATTCCACGAATTCACTGTGCACATATGGCACCAATTGTGAGCCACACATTTCTTCACGACTCTAAAGTTCCTCAGGTAGATTTTCTGCTCCTTTATTCAAGGATTTAGCCACTTTTTTTCTGATAGCAGTTCCTTCTCACTCCAAACTGCATAGGTGTAGTCTTCGCCATGAGGCACGCTTCTGCAGAAGCTCCTCAGCTCTGCTCACGACAGTCTTGATGGCGTGGAGGTACCAATCTTCCCTTTGTCTGACTCCTTCTGGAACAACCTGCACTCTTTATGACTGGGTCTGGTTACCTGGCTGCTTAATTTAACAAAAACAGCTCCTGGATTCAGCCTTCACTTTGTGCTGCTTGTCGGCCCTTAACACTTGCCTCATCTGCCTGATCTGGGGAGGACCTGGTATCCTTCTCTCTGGTTATAAACAGTGTCAGTTTCTCTGGAAACCAAATGTTGCTTTCTGCTTCTGTTTCCATTTTTAGTTTCTGTTTTTTTTTTCTCAGGTTTTTTAGGTTCCATTTCTGATTCAATCTTAGTTATCCTTTTGTTAAGTGCCTGTCTAAAAATAAACGAGCCTTGCAACCACAGATTGCATCACAACAGTCTTAATGACGGCACGATTATGTCGTTGGAAGCCTATCTCGGTGTTAAATATGCCACCAAGTTTACAAACAGTCTGTTTCAGCCGTAGACAGTTCTCAGGGAGAGAAATGGGTTGGATGTTTTCCTGGAGGTCCAAGATCCTGCCATTGGGATCAAGAGCATGTGCCACTAGCACAAGCACTCATAACTCGATCCTCGAATGCAACATAAGCTCGCTCCAGCTGGCCAATTAAATGACGGCAGGCGGGCACGCGGGTGGACCATCCCCAGAATGGAGCATGCAGTCAGGCGACGACTGTGGAGTTCAGTGACAGAGGATCCTATGCTACTGCATGACCGGAGGATCAACGTATCCTGTACTATTGCACATGTAGATGGTCAAAATTTTCTGTGTTATTGGTCAGAGAACCTGCACTCAGATTGCACTCAGCTATTTGGAATGTAAATTGTCAGTGTAACCTGGAGCACTGGACCTGTCTGTGTTCAGTGCACTTTCCAACTTTCAGAAGTTCAAAGCAGCCACATTTATTGAGAAAGAGTAACTGTATCTATTGGTCTGCACAGAATGTCAGCGTAGTCTGGGCCATTGGACTATGCAGTCGATCAGATTATCCAGGTCTACAGAGCCTGTAGAGGAACAGCTGGCTGGGGCTATTACATAGTCAGTTTATCCTGCCCTATAGAGCCAGAGGCAGTTAAGGGTACCTTCGGCCATTGTGTTATACAGATTCCCAAGTACCTTAGGATACAATGAGGATCAATATATTTGGGCTATTTTGCCTGGCCTTTGCTGAGGGCAAGCGTTCATTTCGTTAATATGCCTGCAGAGGTCCAGAGTACCTGGGGCTATAGAATTTGTAGATGGTATGAGTACGGTGGTGGTATTGAACCTGCAAATCATCAGGCTACCTTGTGCTTTGCGGTGGATCTCAATATGCTGGGCTATTGGGCCTACAGAGGACTACAGCTTTCGGGGCTATAAAAAAATATGAGTAACATGAACTATTGTTGCGGTTGACATTCAAAGTGCCCTTCAAAATTGATACTGTAGTTGGTCAGAATAACCTGAGCTATTGAACTATGCAGTGAGTGAGACTACCCTGGGCAATTGAGCCTGTGGTTCCTCAGAAGGCATGAGCAGTTGGGCGAGGAGTGACACACATTACCCCTGGTTATTCGACCTGAAGAGCATCATGCAGCCCATCGTGCATCAGAGAACCCTGGACTAATTGGACTTCAAACATTAAGATTGCCCTTGGCTATTCGATCTGCACTAGGTCAGTGTAACTTGGGTTATACAGAGTGCCAGAGTACCCTGAATTATTGGGCCTTAAGAAGGCCAGAGAACAATGGGTTCTTGAGGAGAGTATCTAAGTTCCCTGGCCTGTTGCAGTCCAACAGCACCTGAATACCCTGGGCCATTGGGCCATCAGGGGTCCAGAATTCCCCATTGCTATAAGACCAGTAGGAGGAAGAGTATTTTGTGCTGTGCAGAAGCTTAGAGTTCACTGCGACATTTGGCCCGTAAATGATCAGTGTACCTTAGGAGTTGAACATGTCCAGAGTAGTCTGGGCTATACAGGAGGGAGGGTGTCCCTGGGCTATTGAGATATGTAGAGGGCAAGGACACAATGAATGATAGTGCCTACAGAAGCACAGTTACACTGCATGATTGGCCATGTAGATGGCCACATTATCCTGCACTATAGTGCCTTTGGAGTATAGGAGTCTTGTCCACAATAGAGCAATGCTGATCATCAGAGAACATTTCGCTATCCAGTTGGTCAAAATCTTTGGGCTCTTGTACCCATTGTAGTTAAGAGTTCTCTGTGCTGGAGAGGGTAGAAACATCCTGGTATAACGTAGTGCAGAGTATCCTGGGTCTGTTGGGCCTGTCGATGAATTGAGAACCCTGGCCTACTGGGCAGGTAGAGGGTCAGAAGACGCTGCACTATAGTACCTGTCAAGGGTTAAGTTACTGTGAGCATTTGGAGATGAAGATTCCCACTTCACGCTCGGCTATGCACTGGGTCAGAGGAATCCGGGCTTTATATGGCCTGCAAAGGGTTAGAATACACAGGCTATTTTGAGGATCCTGGATAACGGCAATTCCAAACCCAGTCCTGTCGATCCTGCAAAGTCCTCCTTACGAACATCTGGGGCTTGTGCCAAAGTTGGGAGAACTGTCCCAAAGGCTAGTCAAGCAACAACCTGACATAGTCATACTCACCAAAACATACTTTACAGACAATGTCCAGGCACTGCCATGACCATCCCCGGGCATGTCCTGTGCCATTAGAAGGACAGACACAGCAGAGGTGGCGGCACAGTGGTATGCAGTCGGGAGGGCATTGCCCTGGGAGTCCTCAACATCGACTCCAGACCCTATTAATTCTCATGGCATCAGGTCAAACATGGGCGAGGAAACCTCCTGCTGATTACCACCCACCGCCCTCCCTCAGCTGATGAATTAGTAGTACTCCATGTTGAACAGCACTTGGAGGAAGCAATGAGGGTGGCGAGGGTACACAATGTACACTAGGTGGGAGACATTAATGTCCATCACCAAGAAAGGCTCGGTGGCACAACTACTAACTGATCTGGCCTAAAGGATATAGCTGTTGACTGGGTCTGCTTCAGGCGGTGAGAGAACCAACAAGAGGGAAACACATACTTGACCTTGTCCTCACCAATCTGCCTGGTGCAGATGCATCAGTCCATGAAAATATTGGTCGGAGTTATCACTGCACAGTCCTTGTGGATACAAAGTCCCATCTTCACATTAAGGATACCTTCCATCGTGTTTTGTGGCACCACCACTGTGATAAATGGGATATATTTCGAACAGATCTAGCAATGCAAAACTGGACATCCATGAGGCACGGTGAGCCATCAGTAGCAGCAGAATTGTACTCAACCACAATCTGTAACCTCATATCCTCCACACTACCATTAGCATCAAGGCGGGAGACCATCCCTGGTTCAATGAAGAGTGCAGGGAAGCATGCAAGGAGTAGCACCAAGCATACCTCAAACTGAGTTGTCAACCTGGTGAAGCTGCAATACAGGACTACACACTTGCCAAGCTGCATAAGCAGCATGCGATAGGCACAGCTAAGCAATCCCATAACCAATGGATCAGATCTAAGCTCTGCAGTCCTGCCGCATCCAGTCGTGAATGGTGGTGGACAATTAAACAACTAACTGGAAGATGTGCCTCCACAAATATGCCCATCCTCAATGATGGGGGAATCCAGCACATCAGTGTGAAAGACAAAGTTGAAGCATTTGCAACAATATTCAGCCAGTAGTGCAGAGTTGATGACCTATCTCGGCTTCCTCCTGAAGTCCCCAGCATCACAGATGCCAGTCCACAGCCAATTTGATTCACTCTGTGTGATATTAAGAAACGACAGAAGGCAGTGAATACAGCAAAGTATCTGGACCCTGATAACATTCCGACAATAGTACTGAATATTTTCGCTCCAAAACTAGCTATGCCCCTATTCAAGCTGTTCCAGTACAGCGACAACACTGGTATCTACCTGGGAATGTGGAAAATTGCCCTGGTATGTCCTGTCCACAAAAAGCAGGACAAGACCAACCCGACCAATTACCACCCCATCAGCCTACTCTCGATCATCAGTAAAGTCATGGAAGGTGTCGTCAACAGTGCTACTAAGTGGCATTTGCTCAGCAATAACCTGTTCAGTGACGCTTCGTTTGGGTTCCGCCAGGGCCACTCAGCTCCTGACCTCATTACAGCCTTGGCCCAAACATGGACAAAAGAGCTGAAATCAAGAGGGGAGGTGAGAGTGACTGTCCTTGACATCAAGGCAGCATTTGGCTGAGTATGGCTTCAATGTGCCCTAGCAAAACTGGAGTGAATGGGAATCGGGGAATACTCTCTGCTGACTGGAGAGTATAAAGGAAGATGGTTGTGTTTGTTGGAGGTCAGTCATCTCATCTCCAGGACATCACTGCAGGAGTTCCTCAGGGTAGTGTCCTAGGCCCAACCATCTTCAACTGCTTCATCAATGACCTTCCTTCAATCATAAAATCATGAGTTGGGATGTTTTCTGATGATTGCACAATGTTCAGCACTATTTGCGACTCCTCAGATACTGAGGCAGACCGTGTAGAAATGCAGCAAGACCTGGACAATATCCACACTTGGGTTAAAAACAAGAAATGCTGGAAATACTCAGCAGGTCTTGCAGCATCTGTGCAGAGAGAAGCAGAGTTAACGTTTCGGGTCAGTGACTCTACTTCAGAACTGATCCGAAACGTTAGCTCTGCTTCTCTCTCCACAGATGCTGCAAGACCTGCTGAGTATTTCCAGCATTTCTTGTTTTTATTTCAGATTTCCAGCATCCACAGTAGTTTGCTTTTATTCCACACTTGGGTTGTTTAGTACCAAGTAATATTTGCGCCACAGAAGTGCCAGGCAATGACCATCGCCAACAAGAGAGGATATAACCTTCTCCTCTTGACATTCAATGCCACCACGATAGCTGAATCCCGAATCAACATTCTGCCGGTTACCATTCACCAGAAACTGAATTGGAGTAGTCATATAAATAGCGTGGCTGCAAGAGCAGGTCAGAGGCAGCAAGGAATCCTGCGGTGAATAACGCACCTCCTGACTCCCCAAAGCCTGTCCACCATCTACAAGGCACATGCCAGGAGTGTGATGGAATACTGCTTGCTTGCCTGGATGTGTGGAGCTCCAACAACACTCAGGAAGCTCAACATCATCCAGGACAAAGCTTCCTGCTTGTTTGGCAATCCATCCAAAAGCATTCACTACCTCCACCATCGAAGCACAGTGGCAGCAATGTGTACCATCGACAATATGCACTGCAGCAATGCACCAAGGCTCCTTCGACAGCACCTTCCAAACCCGCGACCTCTACCACCTAAAAGGACAAGGTCAGCAGCTGCATGGCAATACCGCCACCTGCAAGTTCTCCTCCAAGCCACACACCATCCTGTCTTGGAACTATATCACCGTCCCTTCACTGTCGCTTTGTCAAAATCCTGGAATTCCCTTCCTAACATTACTGTTAGTGCACCATCAGTTCCGAAGATGGGTCACTGACCCGAAACGTTAACTCTGCTTCTCTTTCCACAGATGCTGCCAGACCTGCTGAGTGATTCCAGCATTTCTTTTTCTTGTTTCAGATTTCCAGCATCCGCAGTATTTTGCTTTTATGTTAGTGCACCTACCTGACATGGACTGCAGCGGTTCAAGAAAGCAGCTCAACACCACCTTTTCAAGGGCAATTCAGGTTGCAAAATAATGCTGGCCTTGCCAGCGACTCACATATCCCATGAATGAATAATAATAATTTTAAAAATGCGATATACAGAGAACCTCACTTCACTTGTTACTAGGGCTGTCGTTTGTTCAGGTATTTTGACTATGGGGCCAGTCGCATCTCTGTAAATTGCAATTTTGTGCCTGGAAATGTTCCATGCTCCCTGTAATGGGTGATGTACTGGAATGTTCAACCATCAGCGTACTCTGAGCTGCCGGGTATGCAAAGTAACATAAAACACTGGGTTATTGAGCCTTTGAAGTGTTAGAATATCTTGGGATATACAAATGGTCAGCCTACCTGTGGATACGCAGAGGGGCTGAACACTAGAGGCTATTGGGCATATAGAAGGTCAGTATACGTTTAAAGAACACCTTTAAAAGCTAAGGAATCGATAGAGTGTCATAGTACTCGAAATTATTGGACCCGCACAGGCTTGGAAGACTGCAGAAAGCAAATTGCCATAGTATCCCGAGCTGCTGGGTTTAGAGACGTTGACGTGTAGAGAAGTCTGCCGAGGTCACAACATGTATTTAAACTGTCCCACTTACTCTCCCAGAATAAACACTCCAACCCGGTTTCTTTGATCAAGAACAAAATTATTAATTTATTATAAATCAATTCTTACCCAATAACGAAGTAGAACATGCACACACATTAAAGTATTAAAGCCCTTATTTATCCTAGCCCTTACAGACACACATACACACTGGTTAACTGGGAAAACAATATAAAGCATGATTGTTGATAGCTGTTACAAAGAAATAGAGGGACTTCAAAAAAAAAAACACAGGCTGAAAAGAGGTATGGAAAGATGTCCTTTGTTTTGTTTAGGCGACCCAATTGTGTCTAGATGGCTGTCAATAGGATCTTCTTAGAACCGTTCTTCCCAGGTGATGTTGATGATCAGTTTAGGTTGGCTTTCCAAGAGATGCAGCTACGGAAGGCTCTAATAACTTTTACAGCAGGTGCAGCAACAACGTTTTCGTTCCCACACATTCGATGCAGGGTTTCTTCAAATGCAGGGGGAAATTGGAAGCACACTTGATGCAGGATTGCTTCTCAAGAGGAAGAGGTGAGCTGTCTTCTCCTGGCAGGTAAAGAAGCAACTGTATTTTTTAACAGTTCAAATTAAAATAACACTTTTTTTCCAGAAAGCAAGCCTCCTGACAACCAGAATCTTGGCTTCTCAATGTTTTGTAAACAGCTGTCCAAGTCTATAGCGACTCCTTCTGTTTTACTCTATTTGAAAATTGTATTCCAGTCACTGGTTATCACTCAAACTCAGTCCAAACCTTCTGATGAAATCCTTTAAAAATATAACACCCAAAGTCCCAGCATCTATGGAACACTTTTCAGTTTTACAACACAAATTCTTAAAATTTAACAAATGTAAATGAGAAATTTAACAAATGTAAACGAGAAAAAAATTGTTTAACACCTGTAATATTCAGAATCCCTCTAGACGTTGTGTAATTAAATTAGTAGACACGTTTATTTTAGTCTCCATTGAAACCACCGTCCTTTTTAATATTATGTTAAATAATTCTTAACTGGAATGATTTTATAATGTATTGGAAGTCTTATATCTGTCCCATCTACATTGTAATTTCTGATCTCCACAGTTGAAAATTAATTTTGTCCTTTGAATAATGCCGGTGAAACAGAGCTTCAAGTTTAATTTACCAGCTCCTTCAGAGAAATTCCACGGCATCAGTGAACTCAATATCTCTACAAGCCAAATTATCAATAACTTTGTTACTGTGTACCAAAGTAATAGCAAATCACAAGATTATTGAAATAATAAACACTGAAAGCATGCCTATATAATTGGAACTGAATTAGACCAGGGAAGTCCTGGGAATATCTCCGCAATAGAATAATATAATCATAGAATGGTTACAGCACTGAAGGAGGGAGTTCGACTCATTCTGTCCATGCCAGTTATCTGTAAGAGCAACGCAGATACCACCACCAGCCTGACCCCAACTCCACCACCCTGCCGTGATAAATTATCCCCACAGCCCTCTGTTCAGGTACATATCCAATTCCCTTTTGAAAACCACGATTGAATGTGTCTCCACCACACTCTCAGCAAGTGAATTCCAGAGCCTGGCCATTCCCTGCACAAAAAAACGTTTTACCTCATGTTCCTGTTGGTTAAGTTGCTGATGACCTTAAATCACCTAAAACATGGGAATAGTTTCTCTCTACTTCAAGACTCCCCATGGTTGTGAACACTTCTATTAAATCATCTCTCAAGCTTCTTTTCTTCTTTAATCACTTGTTCTAAAATAGAAGGAATTCACTTCCTTCCTAAAGTGAGGAGTCAAGATTTGGGTATAATGCTCCCAATTAGGTCGAAAGGAATTTGATGAAGGTTTATCATACCTTCCTTGTTTTGTGCTCTATACCTCAATTCATAATTGTTCATGCATGTAATTTTAACCACCTTCTCAAACTGCTTTCCCAACTTTAACGATTTGTACACCTCTGCCAACAGGTGTTATTGATTCTGTACCCACTATATAATTGTTACCTTTATTTTATATTTCCTGACCTCGATCGTCGTTCCAAAATGTACCAATTCACACTTCTGTGCATATTTTTCATTTCCATCAATTCCACCAGCCTTTCTATGTCCTCCTGAAGCCTATCATCACCATTACCACTGTTCACAACACTTCTAAGCTGTGTGTTATCCACATATTCTGAAATTGTGCCCTTCATTTCGAGGTCATTACTGTGTATCAAAAAAGGCAGTTATCTCAGTACTGACACCTGGAAAACAACAGTAGATGCACACCTGCTGAAACCTTCACTATTATTCTATTTCTAGTCACTCAGCAAATTTCATATCTAAGGTGCCACTTTCCCTTTTATTCCATGGACTTCGAATTTGCTGCCATGTCTAATATGAAACACTTTATCAAACGACTTTTGGAAGTCAATATACGCCAGATCAGCAGCAGTGCCTCTCACCAACCCATGTTGTTACCACATCAAACAAAAAACTCAATCAAGTTAGTTAAATTAGATTTTTGTTTCACGTACCGATGCTGGCTTTCATCAATTGTCCAAATAACGTTAATTTAGTCCCGATTAACGTTTCAAACAGCTTTCACACCACCACGTTTAACCTGAGCGACCTGAAGTTCCCGTGTATATCCTTATACTTATTTTTGATCAATAGTGTATCAGTTGCGATTACCCAGTGCTCTGGACCAACCTCAATATCAACGGAGGATTACAAAAATATGGCCATTAACTCTCCCAGTTTCCATCCTTACTTCCCTTAGCATCCTCGAATGCATCTCATACTGTCCTGGTGATTTATCATCTTCATCTTCAGCCAGGTTTTCAAACACATCCTGTTTATTAATTTTCGCCCATCCACTTCTCGACTACTGAATATTTTACTGTGACATTCGCAGAATCTACCTTGGTAAAGGCAGAAAAAGATTGGAGGAGGTCATGTCAGGAGCAACACCAGGCAGACCTAAAAATGAAATGCCATCCTATTGAAGTTCCAACACAGGAGGATTGCATGCCAAACAGCAGAAGCAGCATGCAATAGGCAGGGCTAACAATCCCACAACGAACGGATCAGATCTAAGTTCTGCAGTCCTGCCACATCCAGCTGTCAATGATGGTGCACAATTAAACAACTGATAGCATGAGGAGGCTCCACAAATATCGCCATCCTCAAAGACAGAGGAGCTCAGCCCAACAGTGCAAAAGACAAAGCTGAAGTATTTACATAGACCTTCAGCCAGACGTGGCGATGGATGATGCACCTCTGCTCCCTCCTGAGTCCCCAGCATCACAGATGCCTCTCTTCAGCCAATCCTATTCACTCCACGTGACATCAAGAAGCGGCTGAAGGCATAGGATACTGCAAAGGCTATAGGACCTGACAAATGCCCGACAATAATAATGAATACTTGTGCTGCAGGACTAACCACGCCAAAAATCAAGCTCTTCCAGTGCAGCGACAACACTGGCATCAACCTGGCAATGTGTAAAATTTCGCAGGTATTTCCTGTGCAAAAAAAGTTCTAACCAGGCTAAATACTGACCAAATGTTCTACTCCCAATCATCAGCAAAGGGATGGAAGGTGTCTTGTCAGTGCTATCAAGGGGCACTTACTCACCAATAACCTGCTCATGCTCAGTTTGTGTTCCGTCAGGGCCACGCTGTTTCCGACGTCATTACAGCCTTGGTCCAAACGCGGACAAAATAGCTGAACTCCAGAGGTGAGATGAGAGTGATTGTGCTTGACATCAAGGCAGCATTTGACTGAGTTTGGTATCATAGAATGCTAGCGAAACTGGAGTCAGTGGGAATTGGGCGGGGGGCGCGAAGGGGGTGGGTGGGTTGCTGTCCGCTGGTTTGAGTCATGCCCAGCACAAAGGAAGATGGTTGTGGTTGTTTGAGGTGAATCGTCTCAATCCCAGGAAATCACTGCAGCAGTGGCTCAGGGTGATGTCCTCGGTCCAACCTTCTTCATCTGCTTCATCAATGATCTTCCCTTCATCATAAGATCGGAAGTGGGGATGTTCGCTGATGATTGCGCAATGTTCAGTACCATTCGCGACTGCGAAGATACTAAAGCATCCCGTGTCCATATGCAGAAAGACCTGGATAATATCCAGGCTTCAGCTGATAAGTGGCAAGCGGCACTGGCGCCACACATGTGCCAGGCAATAACCATCAGAAATAAGCGAGTGTCGAACCATCTCCCCTTAATATTCAATTGCATTTCCATCGCTGAAACTCCACTATCAACATCCTGGGGTCACTATTGACGAGAAACTGAACTGGACCAGCCAGATAAATTCTGTACCTGCAAGAGCAGACCAGAGGCTTGGAATCCTGCGGTGACTAATTCACCTAATGTCTGCCCAATGCCTGCCATCATCTACAAGGCACAAGTCAGGACTTTGATGGAATGCTCTCCTCATGCCTGGATGGGTGCATCTCCAACAACACTAAAGAAATGCAACATAATCCCAGACAAAGCCCCGCTTGATTGGCAACCCATTCACCTCCTTCAAAGTGTACTCCCTCCATCACTGACGCACAGTGGCAGCAGTGTGTATTATCTACAAGATGCACTGCAGAAACTTATCGGGATTCCTTTGACAGCGCCATCCAAACCCATGACCTCTAAAACCTAGAAGGACAAGGGCAGCAGATGGATGGGAACATCATCACCTGCAAGTTCCCCTCCAAGCCACACACCGTCCTGACTTGGAACTCTATCGCCATTCCTTCTTTGTCACTGGGCCGAAATCATGGAGCAGCACTTTTGGTATACCTACACCCCCAAGAATGCAGCAGTTCAAGAGGCAGCTCACCACCACCTTCTCAAAGGCAAGTTTGATGGGAAATAAATGCTGACCTAGCCAATGGCGCCCACATTCCCGAACAAATAAAACAAATAAAAACATATACTCATTTCGTACCTCAGAAGTGGGCTCCACGACCATGCGTAAATCATCTTTTATATCCCTAATCGAATCCACTCCTCCTCTTAGCATCTTTTTGCTACTTATGTGGTTGAAGAAAACTTTTGGATTCCCTTTTCTACTTGCAGCCAATCTGTACTCATGTTCTCTCCTTGCCTCTCTGATTTCTTTAATCAATTCTCCTCTGACCTTTGTACATTCAGCCTGGTTCGCACTTGTATTATCAACCTGACATGTGTCACTCACATGTTTTTTCTGCTTCACCACGATTTCTATCTCCTGTGTCATACAGGGAACTCTGGCATAGTTTGCCCTACCGTCCCCCTCGTGGGAACGTACCTCGACTTTCCCGAACCATCTCCTCTTCAAACTTTTGTCATTGTTGCGTGACAATATTGTTTGCCAGTTTTTGATTCTGATTAACCTTGTGCTCTCCTCCAATTAAGAACTTATACTCCGGATTTCTCCTTGTCCTTTTCCATGGCTAACCTAAACCTTTTGGTACTATAAAAGCTGCTTCTTTAATGTTGCTCTATTGACACTTGATTCTCTTGACCCACCTCATTCCCCGCAATCGGATCAGGCACTGACACCTTCCTCACTGGGCCGGAAGCATACTGATCAGGTAAATGTCCCTTGGCACATTTCAAAAACTCATCACGTGCTTTGTCCTTTACACTATTACTATCTCTGTCTGTGTTAGGATAATTAAATGCCTATATTATCATGAGTCTATAGTTTTTACACATCTATGTCATTTCCCTGAAAATGTGACTTCCTCATTAGTTCGTGGTCTATACAATACATGTGTCGTGCAATGGATCCTCTATTGTTTTTAAATCTAACAAAATAGTTTCTGTCTTTGACCGTTTCAAAGCATCCTCTCTCTCCAGCACTGCAATATTCTCCTTAATCATTACAACCCGCCATCCTTCATTCGGTCCTTCCATATTTTTCCTGAACAGCTTGTATGTAGGAATTATTAGTACACATTCCTGCCATATTTTGCGCCATTACACGACCATCACCACACCATCTTATTTGCATGTGGCTGTTTGTGTCTGCAGCTCAACAACCTTATTTACCATATTCCATGTGTTTACGTACATGCACTGTAAATCTAAATTAGACATAATTGCAAATCATCTTTGTCTGACCCCACTAACAGCTTATTATTTCTTAGTCCTCGCTTCTGGACTTCAAATTCTTGGTAAGGTTTTAGCCTCTGAGTCACAAGGTGCAGGCTTCGAACACTGATCACAGTGAGCAGATACCTGAGCTTCAGCTCTGACTCCTGTCATAATATCCAGTGGGATACTCCTCATGGAGATAACAGAATCATTACCAGCACATGCTGCTGTAAGCAAAGGCAGCAGTGTTTATGATCTGAAATTGTGGAACTCTATGTTGTTTGCCTAAATTTGCAAAATTCTTAATGGAAAGATAAGGTGGTGTTCCTTGAGATTAGCTGGATTATGATTGGCTTCAGTTATCAAGGAGAGAAAAGCCAGAGTGGGATTAGAATGGAGAGTTAAACTAGCAAGTGACTAGAAGCTCCGGTTCATGCTTGCAGACTGGAGAGAGGTGCTCAGAAAAAAAATTATCACTCATTCTGCAGTTGATTTCCCTCATGTAGCAGAAGCTGTATTGTGAACAGTGAATATAGCACAATACATCGAAAGAAGTACGTGTAACTCACTATTTCATCTGAACGGCGTGTTTGAGACAGCACAGTGGGAATTGAAACTCCTGCACTCGTTTACCTATGTGCTTATTAATAGTCATTTTGTAGTACTGAAGCTGAGAATTGCTGAAAATCGAGACATGTTGTCAAAGCTTTTCGTCTTGCACTCATCAGGACAATACCTGAGAATAACAAATGCAAGGGAAATCAATAACTTATACTGCATGAGAAGTGAGTGTTGATTGCTTGGCAAATGAACTCTGAGTGGTAGAGGCGTTGCCATGGAGAATGCAACAGTTTACAGTGACTGACAGTTGACTGCCAAGCTTTGTTTAAAATTTAAACCAGGCAGCTTGACTCTGATTGGTCAAGGCATTGCTCCGAGGAATGAACCAACGAATGGCTGTCCCTTATTTTGTTCAGCTGAAACAGGCGCAATGTGTGTACATGTTCTTTCTGTCTGGAAAGAAGAGGGCCCTGTATATTAATATCTGTAGCTTCCAGTACACACAAATGCGCCATTCTGCGAGCCCTACTGACTATCATAAGTTGTTTGTCAGCAGAATTCCTAGCCCACTACGGCTTATTTAGCAAATGTTGACCAACTGTGGAATCGCACTTAATGTTGGAAACTGCATTTTATGTTTTGCAAGCATGGGCTGGTTGGGTACAGCTTGCAGCTTTCCCCTCGTGAACAGTAGAAGGGACATATTGTTTGATACAATGTACCAGTCTTTGGAGCGTAAGGCCCACATACCTAGCATCACACTGGCATTGAAATTCATATATGTCATGACTCATTTGTGTGATAGGCAGGATGTATTTTTAGCTTGACTGAAGCATCTTGTTAGTGGCGGACACCTCACATGTTGCTACTGCATTGTAGAAGTGTGAAACAGCTAACTTTACCTGTCACTCAAATTTGTGAGATACAATACCCTTCCAAGGTAATTTGAGGTAGAATGGGCACTTTTCAGGGACGAAAATGGGGGTCTGAAGACGAAAAGCTTCAACAACATGTCTCTATATGCTTATTCATCGCACTCGGGATCGGCACAGTGGCGCAGTGGTTGACACCTCAGCCTCACAGCTCCAGCGACCTGGGTTCAATTTTGGGTATTGCCTGTATGGGGTTTGCAGGTTCTTTCTGTGACTGTGTGGGTTTCTGCTGGGTGCTCTGGTTTCCTCCCACAGCCAACGACTTGCAGGTTGATAGGTAAATTGGCCATTGTAAATTGCCCCTAATGGAGGTTGGTGGTAGGAGAATGGTGGGGATGTGGTAGGGAATATGGGATTAATGTCGGATTAGTATAAATGGGTGGTTGATGGTCAGCACAGACTCAGTGGACCAAAGGCCCTGTTTCAGTACTGCATCTCTCTCTGACTCTGGGGTAACGCCCCGACAACTTGTTCAAACATTACTCTTACTTTTACGTAAAACAAATCATGGTCGGTAATCCTTCATTCTGTAATTATAGTCAAATGACTAGATGCAGTTCGTGACTTCAAAATGTGACGTCTGTTTGCAGAGAATTGATTGTTTTGCAACCTGAAAAAAAAATAAACAAGTTACCAAAATTGAGTGAACTGTTCCGTTTACTGCGAATAGCGACATTGTTAAATTCATTCAACGTAAATATGTTTAAGAATCTTGAAATGTGAAAGAAACAAATCTTCCACAACTAAAGACTTTTCCTATAACACATCTATGAAAACTAAGATAGGAAAATATAATACTCTTAATTAATATATTTTAACAAAGAAACTCACCTAATTTCCTTCAGATTCGTACTAGTCTGGTAGAGCTGGAGAAATGTGGGAACGGATTCATCAGTCAGTCTGTTGGACTGTTCACTGCGCTGATTATCGTTACTCAGGTCCAGCTCCATCAGTGAACCATTTTTACTGATGGCGGAGACCAATTTTGCTGCACAATCATCTGTGAGAGCATTTGATTTTAACCTAGAGTGATTGAAAAAACAGATTTTATAAAACATCAATGCACGTGCTTAAATATACACCAATTGCAAATAACTATACTGGAATTCCAAAATCGTGGGGCAAAGACTGCTCAAGAAAATTGCATGTTCTCTGTTTCTAAATTATTTTCGTCCTAATACAAATTGACAAATGAGATTGGTCAATCATCATTACCAGGGTAATAAGAATTCTTGATGATAAAGAACTCTGGTTGTTCCGTCGATATTTAAACAGAAATTACTCACTCAAGTGTCTGTACTTTGCAATAATTTTTCTCCAGAACTTTAAAGAGGCATTTCACTCCTGAATCTTGAAGATTATTCTCGTTGAGTCTAAACTCAAATAAGAAAGTCAATAATAAATATAGAATAAT
Organism: Heterodontus francisci; assembly: GCF_036365525.1. Classification (NCBI taxonomy): domain Eukaryota; kingdom Metazoa; phylum Chordata; class Chondrichthyes; order Heterodontiformes; family Heterodontidae; genus Heterodontus; species Heterodontus francisci. The sequence goes on along the minus strand of NC_090398.1, from coordinate 25,163,947 downwards.
GAAACAGACATGAAATATTCATAATTAAATCTATTTTACATGGAATACATTGCCCTTCCAAAACGCCAATATCAGAACCAGAATCCAAATGCCTATTTGATTTGCACTAAGGGTTTTCATTATAGCGCCTGTGTTATAATCAGTTACCATCACCCAGTACATTTGTTTAACTCGAAATTTACTCCATTGCTTGGGGTAAAGATTTACCCACACATTATCAAACGAATACGTGTAAAATGGGCTTAAACCAGAAAATGATGGAAATGCTCAGCAGGTCAGACAGTAACGATGCTGAGGAATCAAAATTTACCTTCCAGCTGCTGATCCTAAACTTCTGATCCGTTGTCATGTTAACTTTCCTGCCCATTCCCATTCTGAACTCTCTGTACTTTTATTCCACAATATTGGAAGGAAACTCACGGGAAACTTAAGAAACTTATTAGATTAGGCATTTTTCCGCCTTCCAGACACAACATGGAATTCAACAATTACAGATCATAACCACCATTCCTATTTTTTCAGACAGCATGTGATGGTAGTGACTCTGTTGCTCGTATTTACAACTCCTGTTGAATATCTTCTATTTCGTTACGTTCTATTAAGGCACTCCCCCAGCTTTTTGACTAGTCTATTGATCCCTTTCTGTCATTCCCTCACTCCTGCCTACTCAATAACCTTAACCCTAACCCTTTGATAGCACCTTACAAACCTAGGACCTCTACAACCTAGAAGGACAAGGGCAGAAGATGCATGGGAATACCCCCACCTGCAAGTTATCCTGCAAGACACACATCGCCTTGACTTGGAACTATATTGCCGTTCCTCCACTGTCGCAAGGTCAAAATCCGGGAACACCCTTCCTGACAGCACTGTTGGTATAACTACACCACTTATTTCTAACCTTTGCCATTTCAGACGAAATGCCAATAACCTGAATTGTTTGCTCTGTTTCTCTCGACAAAGTCGTTACATGACCTACTGAGTAAGTGCAGAATTTTCGGTTTATATTTCATATTTCCTGTGCAGTATTTTCCTTTTGTCCATGTAAAATAGTGGCTGGCAGCAGGAATTCTGTAAACTTGTGGTCTGCCATGAACAGGAATACAATAGATGCTTTGCGCAGCAGATGCTCGTCATCAAAAGAAAACAAAGGGTAAAACCAAAGACCTTACCTCTGACATTATTATTTTCAAGAAATTTAGCTATTTGATACACAAAGGTTCACAAATATAAGAGAATGAGAAGCAAAGCATGCCACATTTTTCTGCGCATTCTATTGGCGAATCCAATTAAGTTATTGTAATGGATCCCTGTAATGTGCATAAAGACTGATGGAGTTTCACTCAGCCTCACTTTCCTTCCCTTCTGGCCTCTGATGATGCGTTAATCCAGTGGCATCACTGGAAATAATTACATATAGGTGGAAGAATCGCAGCTGTGAACCCATTTAACTAGCTTTTTGGCACAATTGAGATTAACAATAGCATTATTGATTTGGAAAATGCAATCCTATCGAGGAATGAGAAATGAGAGTACATATATACCTCACTTGCAATATAATCAAACTGCACAATGAAACAAATTTATTTCCTGTTTTAAACAACTAAATATTTGCTTACCAACAATAGGCAGTGACAGAACAGTCTGTTAACACAGATTTAAGGTATTTGCTTAAAATATAGATGTAGGATGATGAGTTGTTTTAACTCAGTGAGTTTTTATAATATCGAATGCACTGCGTGAAAGACTGGCAAAATCACATTCAATAGTAACTTTCAAAAGGAAACATGATAAATATTTGAAGAGTTGAAGATTGCATGGCTCTGGCGAAGAGCAGGGGAATGTGTCTAATTGGATACTATCGAAGAGACATCACAGGCACCACAGGCAATCGGGAGCACCACATTGTGAAAGGTGTGCGTTGGATTCTGAAGTTAGATGGCCAACTTCATATCTGATTGAGTTAAATGAACACCACTGCACTCTCAAGTATTACCAGAACAGCCAATCTGACTACGTCTCTCATCATTCCATTTAGAACAACGGAGAACTGAATGAAAGAATGTGTTCAATAATTGATCGAATTCAGTTAATTTTCTTTGCTTATCATTCATAACATACCACGTTTAAATAAAACAAATATTGTTTATAATTATATTTATCGATTTGTTTAAATACCTGAGTATTTTACATTTGTGCAGTATGGACTGCAGTTGATGGATGCCTGCATCTTGTACACCACAAGTACTGAGATCCATCTCTTCAATTATTTCAAGGTTCATTAATACAGTAGACAGAACCGCACAGTCATAAGGTTTCAGAGGATACTTTGTAAACTTGATTTTCTTTATCGGTGCTAATGCGGATGTCATCAGATTTCTGTCTTCAAATTCAGCAAAGGAATGACATATGTTTAAGAATTTCCGTTGGCTTTGCCCGTCATCCAAGTTCTGAGCATACCTTTTGACATTCCGTGTGAGCCAATCCGACACAGGCTGTGTTACTTCAGCAGGAAATTTACCCAATTTCGACTCAAGCTGATCAGTTGAATTTCGTGAGGAAAGACCAACAAGAAAACGTGAAAATGAATTGAATCTGTCGTCACCCCATTTGATTCCTTCATCGAGCAGTTGTTTTAGTTCATTTGGTTTTGTGCTTAGACTTTTCATAAGCGCAGCAACGAAGACCTGCATAACGGTGTCACGGAATTTGTAGGCAACAATATGTAGATCATTGTCTCGAATCTTCACTATAAACGCAGTGATAAAATTGGAATGTTCGAGTTCGAGCTCATTGAATTTGTCTGCTTCAAAAACAGCTGTTTTTTTCCCAATTCCCTGGTAGGCCAACTCGCCCAGTTTCAGCAGGCTATTGCGAGTGTTTTCTGCATCATAGCCACATCTATTTAAAAGATTTGCAACGTAAGCAGAGTACACCCGTGTGCTGGTTATGAGTTGCAATGGCCTTTCTTGTTCTTCTGCTGTCTTCTGCGACTCCACTAAGGAGCAGCAGACTGAGCAATACAGAGGGTTATAGTACAGGGTGTCCAGTGTGTTGTTCAGCTTAATTGTTTCGATTGCCTCTCTTTCCAGGTTTGGATCTCTCAAGTAACGTTGGGAATATTGCTTGATTTTCTCAGGGCTGAAACCCAGAATTTTGAACCTTCGATGTGTGTTTGCATTTCCCAGAGATTCCAGTTTCCACGGCCGGCTCGTGATCAGCACTGAACAGCCTTTCAGCAACTGCCCTTGTATGAGGCAGCGGACAATGTCTGAAACCAAGCAGCAACACTCGGGATCGGAACATTGATTTTGAGGTGCGTTGTTTCTCTCAACATCTGTGAAATCCACGGTTTGCTCAAATTCATCCAAATCATCAAATATAAACAATATTTTTCTGGGTTCTTTCCACAGCTTCTCCAGATGATTTTGCAAATAGGGGTATGAATTCAGGATCAGCATGGATAGGGTTGTTTGGACATTTATTAAAGTTAATTGGGTAAACTTGAAATGAAAGACAAATTGAAATTGATGGTATATTTTCCCTGTGGCCCAGTCACGGATTATCTTCTGTATTATGGTGCTTTTCCCGATCCCTGCATCACCAAATACTATAGTTGTCCGAGTTCTGTCTATTGTAGCGTCTTTGCTTCCCAACAATTGATCGAGCTGAATGTTTCCATGTACATTCTCGATATTGTGCCCCTGTTTCTCTTCAGGCTTTCTCCCTCGGGCCTTCAGTTCATTTCCCACCATTTGCAGCTCTCCAAGAGAAGGAACAATCATTACTTCAGTGTAATTCTCATCAAGTAAACATGTCTTGGACGTTTGATTTTCTCCAGTGAGTGGAACTTCCAATATTGTCGTTTGTTCTTGAAGAAATGTTTTGTGCTGAAGCTCTATGCATGAAATATGAAGGCGTTAAGAATTTTGTTAGTACATCGATTGTAATTGAGGAGAAAAAATAAGCAATCTAGTAAAACAGTGAAAAAAGCTAATGTCACGTAAAGAAGAAACCATGTTAAGAGGAGCAAAATAAGAATGTAAGAGCGTGATAAATAAGAGCTGCAGTAGACGATTTGGCCCATTGAACATTCTCAGCCATTCAACTAGTTCATGGCAGATCCTCTCCACCTTGCTGCACTCTCCCTAATTTCCTTCGAACAGAACATTCTAGCAATTTTTGTCTTGAATATGATCAACGATTGGGATTCCTCAGCTCTCGAAGGTGGAAATTTCAATGACTCATCAACCATTAAATTAAACATTACTCCTCATCTCAGCCCTAAATGTCCGACCCCTTATTCTGAGATTGTCACTCCTTCTAGTAGATTTCCAAGCCAGAAGAAAGATTTTTTCTACATTTATCTCGTTAAGCCCCTTATGGATTGAATATGTCTCGGTTCGTTCACCTCTCATTGTTCTGGATTCCAAGAATATAGGCCCAGTCCACTCAATCTCTCCTCATTGGAGAATTTATTCATCCAAGGAAACTCTCTTCTGAACCTTCCATGCACCCCCATGATGCCAACATTGCACATGGTACTGCAAGTATTACCTGACCAATGCCTGGTATAATTGTAGTAAGACAGCTTTACTCTTATATACAGTTCCCTTTGTCACGAAAGCTAATAAACGACGTGTTTCCTAATTGCTTCTTCTATCTGAATGTTTTCTTTTCGTGATTTAAGTACAAGGGCACCATGTGCTTCTGAATGACAACTTTTGCCAGTCTGTCACCATTCAAAAAAATATATTTTTTTTCGACCGAAGTGTATAAATTCACACTTTGGCACATTGTATCTCACATGACATGCATTCGTCCATTCACCTAACCTGCTCTAAGGGACGATAGTGGTATTGTAATCGAAGCTTATGGTTAGAATTTGCAAGGCTATCAAATCTCGCTTAGAAATAGCTTAAAATCAGGGGAAAGTTCTTTTTTTAAAATCTATGGTACGAGTGATAAGGTTAGTACTACGAAAGTGTATTTTTAAAAATTAGTGCAATTTATTAAGGACTTTTGATTGTAGTGGGTAGTGGTTGAGGTAGAACAAGGCCCTTAGCATAATTAGTTTTTTTTTTTAAATTAAAGGGAGTAATTAAATAATCTAAAGGTAAGTCATGGCAGGAGAGCCCACACCCGTGATATGCTCCTACTGTGCTATGTGGGAAATCAGGGACGCTTCCAGTGTCGCTGACGACCATGTGTGCAGGACGAGTATCGATTGCAACTACTGGCTACCTGCATTACGTTGATGGAGCTGCGGGTGGATTCACTGTGGAGCACCCGCGATGCTGAGGATGTCGTGGAAAGCACGTTTAGTGAGGTGGTCACTGTGCAGGTAATGACTGCACAGGCAGAAGAGGGATGGGTGTGCACCAGGCAGAGTAGTAGGCACAGGCAGGTAGTGCAGGAGTCCCCTGTGGCCACCCCCCTCTCAAACAGATATATCACTTTGAATACTGTTGGGGGGGGTAAGGCCTCCCAGGGGAAAGCAGCAACAGCCAAGTTTGTAGCACCTCGGATGGGTCTGCTTCACAGCAGAGGAGTGGGGGTGTGGAGGTGGGAAGAGCCATCGTAATAGGAGATTCAATTGTACGTGGAACAGACAGGCGTTTCTGTGGCCGCAAACGAGCCTCCAGGATGGTATGTTTCCTCCCTGGTGCTAGTATCAAGGATGCCTCTGAGCAGCTGCAGGATATTCCTAAGGGGGAGGGAGAACAGCCAGTGGTCGTGGTACATGTCGGTACCAATGACATAAGTAGGAAAAGGGCTGAGGTCCTGCAAGACGAATTTAAGGAGTTAGGAGCTAAATTAAAAAGCAGGACCTCAAAGGTGGTAATCTCAGGATTACTTCCTGTGCCACGTGTTAGTGAGTATAGGAACAGGAGAATAAACCAGATGAATGTGACTGGAGAAATGGTGCAGGAGGAAGGGATTTAGTTTCCTGGGATATCGGGACCAGTTCTGAGGAAGGTGGAACCTGTACAAGCGGGACAAATTACACCCAGGCACGACTGGGACTGATGTTCTCACAGGGGCGTTTGCCAGTGCCGTTGGGGAGGATTTAAACTAGAATGGCTGGGGGGTGGGGGGTCGGGGGGATGGGAACCTGAGTGGGGAGATTGAGGAGGAGGAGGAAACAAGAATAGAAACGAAAGGCAGGAAACAAAAAGGCAAAAGTGGAAGGCATAGAAATCAAGGGCAAGCAACAAATAGGGCAATAGTGTGAAATAATGATAAGGTGATTAAGAATGTTAAAAAGACAAGCCTAAAGACATTGTGTCTCAATGTACGGAGTATTCACAATCAGGTAATTAAATGTGCAAATAGATGTAAATGGATACGATATTGTTGCAATTATGGAGACATGGCTGCGGTTGCAATGTGACCAAGGATGGGAACTGAACATTCAAGTGTATTCAATATTTAGGAAGGACAGGCCAAAAGGGAATGGAGGTGAAGTAGCGTTGTTAGCAAAAGAGGAAATCAATACAGTAGTGAGGAAGGATAATAGCTCAGAGAATCCTGATGTGGTATCTGTATGGGTGGAGCTAAGAAACACGAAGGTGCAGAACACGTTGGTGGGGGTTGTACATTTACCCCCAAACAGCAGTGGTGATGTAGAGGATAGCATTAAACAGGAACTTAAGAGGCGTACATAATAAGGGTACAACTGTAATTATGGGTGACGTTGATCTACATATAGATTGGGCAGACCAAATTAGCAATAATACTGTAGAGAAGGAATGCCTTGAGTACGCTCGTGATGGTTTTTTGGACCAGTCCATTGAGGAACCAACTAGGAACTGGCCATCCTGGACTGACTATTGTGTAATGCGAAAGGATTAGTTAACAATCTTGTTATGCGGGTTCACTTGGGGAAGAGCAACCATAACGTGATAGAATTCTTCATTAAGATGAAGAGTGCAAGAGTTGATTCCGAGACTAGGTCCTGAATCTAAATAAAGGAAACTATGAAGGTATGAGGCACGAGTTGGCTATAATGGATTGGGGAACTTTACTTAAAGGGTCGACTTGGCTAGCATTTAAAGAGTGCATGGATGAATTACAACAATTGTTCATCCTGTCTAACATAAAAAATGAACAGGACGCTGGCTCAACCGTGGCTTACAAAAGAAATTAGGGATAGTATTAGATCCAAGGAAGAGAAATGTAAAATGGCCAGAACAAGCAGCAAACCTGAGGATTGGGAGTCGTCTATAATTCAACAGAAAAACTGACTGTAAAAGCTTCTGTAGATATGTGAAGAGAAAAAAGATTCGTGAAGACAGATGTGGGTCCCTTGCAGTCAGAAACGGGGGAATTTATAATGGGGAGCAAAGAAATGGCAGACCAATTAAATAAATACATTGGTTCTGTCTTCACAAAGCAGCACACAAATTACCTCCTAGAAATGTTGGGAAACACAGGGTCGAGTGAGAAGGAGGAACTGCATGTAATCAGTTAGAGTAGAAAAATGGTGTGAGGGAAATTAATTGGATCGAAGGCTGATAAATCCCAAGGGCCTGATAGTCTACATCCTAGAGTACTTAAGAAAGTGGCCCTGGAAATAGATACATTGCTGGCCTTTTTTCAGAAATCTATAGATTCTGGAACAGTTCCAACGCATTGGAGGGTAGCTAATGTAACCCCACTATTTAAAAAGAAAAGTAGAGAGAAAACAGGGGATTATAGACCGCTTAGCCTGACATCAGTCGTGGGGAAAATCATAAGAGTCCATTATAAAAGATGTAATAGCAGAGCACCCTGGAAAACAATGACAGGATTGGACAAAGTCAACATGTATTTACGAAAGGGAAATGATGCTTGACAAATCTGCTGTAATTTTTTGAAGTTGTAACTTGTAGAATAGATAAGGGAGAACAAGTGGATGTGGTGTGTTTGGACTTTCGGAAGGCTTTCGATAAAGTCCCACATCAGAGATTAGCGTGTAAAATTATAGCAAATGGGATTGGGGGTTAGGATAGAAAACTGGTTGGCAGACAGGAAACAAAGAGTAGGAATAAACGGGTCTTATTCCAAGTGGCAGGCAGTGAGTAGTGTGGTACAGCAGGGATTAGTGCAAGGACCCCAGCTGTTCACAATATATATTAATGATATAGATGAGGGAATTAAATGTAATATATCCAGGTTTGCAGACGACACAAAGCTGGGTGGGAGTATGAGCTGTGAGGAGGATGCAGAGAAGCTCCAGTGTGATTTGGACAGGTTGAGTGAGTGGGGAAAATACATGGAAGATGCAGTATAATGTAGGTAAATGTGAGGTTATCCACTTTGTGTCAAAAACAGAAAGGCAGATTATTATCCGAACTGCGATAGATTGGGAAAGGGGGAGGTGCAGTGAGACCTGGGTGTCCTTGTGCACACAGTCACTGAAAGTATGCATGCAGGTGCTGAAGGCAGTTATGAGGGCAAATGGCATGTTGGCCTTGATAGCGCGAGGATTCGAGTACAGGAGCAAGGATGTCTTGCTGAAATTATACAAGGCCTTGGTGAGACAACATCTGGAGTATTGTGTGCAGTTTTAATCTCCTTATCTGAGGAAGGATGTTCTTGCTCTGGAGAAAGTGCAGCAAAGGTTCACCAGACTAATTCCTGGGATGGCAGCACTGACGTATGAAGAGCGATTGGGTCGATTTGGCTTGTATTCGCTAGAGTTTAGAAGAGTGAGTTTGGATCTCATAGAAACCTACAAAAGTCTAACAGGACTGGACAGATTGGATGCAGGAAGGATATTCTCGATGGCGGGGGAGTCCAGGACCAGGGGTCACAGTCGAAGGATATGGGGTAAGCCATTTAGGACTAAGATGAGGAGAGATTTCTTCACCCAGAGAGTGGTGAACCTGTGGAAGTCTCTACCACGGAAAGCAGCTGAGGCCATCTCGTTAAGTACATTGAAGAAAGAGTTCTATATATTTCCAAGGGCTAAAGGGATCGAGGGATATGGGGAGGAAGCAGGAACAGGTTACTGATTTTGTATGATAAGCCATGATCGTATTAAATGGTGAAGCAGGGTCGAAGGGCGAATAGCCAACTCCTGCTCCTATTTTTCTATGTTTCTTTGTTTCTTAACATGTTTGGGAAAAAAAACGTTAATTCAACAGGGCTAAGTGGTCGAACGAGCTTTGAAAATCTGCACGAGAGTTACGCAAAGTGACATTTATCAATGATATCAGGGTATGCCTTCATTTGAAATGCAAAGTAACTAGGAATTCAGCAAGCAACAGCTTGCAAAAGTCAGCAATTTAATGGACTTGGATTGTTTATTTTTCCTGTGATTTAATTTGTGTTTGCGTGTGATCAGGGACGGAAGCCACTGTTACATTAATTAAGAAACGTCTTGAAGACATCTGTAACAACCAGAATGGCGATGAAATTACTGAAGGAAATTGAAACATATCCTCATCTTCAATACAGCCTCTAATATTGTGGTATGAACTAAGAGTTAGACGCCTCATTGGGCAATTTTAGCTTCGTGTGGACTTTGATCGGACATCTTGTGTATGAGCGTCCTTCCCACCTTAGAAAGAAAGATATTATCTCTTTTCAATGAGTGATTCGGTGTTTAATTCGTCTAGCTTGGTCAGCTGCTGAAGAGTACAGCTAACAGAGAGATAGCAGCAGTGATCGTGTATGTCTGATTCCTTGGAATGTATTGGTGAACAAAGGTGTATTGTGTTGTTAGTTAGAATTCATACCTAACCAAGTAAAGTTGTTGGTGTTCAACGTGAACATTGAGTTTTGTCTCTTTATTTCTCGTAATTCTCGTGTTCAAACCGTGGAGTAACCATCGAGATAAAATGTTATGTTTTACACTGTCTATTTCCCTCTGCAGACTTTTCGCGTCCTCCTCACCAGTAACTTGCCCACCTGGAGGCTTTGTCCTCAACAAACTTGGATACCTTAAGCACAGTCCTCTCATTTAAGTCATTAATATAGATTATAAATAGCTGACGCCCTTGCACTGATTCCTGTGGCGATCTAGTTACTGCGTGTCAATGCAACGATGTCTCATTTATTCCTTCTATCTGTTTTTGTCCACTAACCAATCCTCAATCCATTCTATCTCCGATCTCCTTGATTCCTGCATATATCTGGAATAGTTTTTGTATCTTCTAGTGTAAAGGCAAATACAAAGTATTTGTTAATGCCTCTTCTATTTCCCTATTCCCCACTACAATTTCACTTGCTCCTGCCTCCAATAGTCGTACATTTACTTCCACACATCAATTCCTATTTGCGCAACTATAAAAACGTTTACAATCTTTTTTTAATATATATGTTTCTCGCTCGTTTACTCTCATATTCTCTTTGCATTTTCCTTATAAATGTCTTGATGTTCCGTTGCTGAATTGTAAACATCCGCGCAATCCTCAGGATTACTATTCTTTTTTTGGCACCATTATAACCTCGTCCCTTGACAATATAATTTTAACTGTTATTAGCCACGATTGGACCACTTTTTCCGTGGGGATTTTGGGTGCTAAATAATACATATTTGTCGAAAATTATATATTAATTGCTTTAATGCTACCAATACTTATTATCGTCATAATTGTTAATGCTGTTTCCCAGTCTATCTGAGCTAATTCGCCCCCTACCTGTCTCCACACCCCATTCATACGTTGTTTGTTTTGTTTAGATTTAAGACACTAATTTCAGACTTAACTAAATTGCTGCGCAGTCAGTAGAAAATTCTTTGGCCAGCCTTCCCTTTTATTACCTTGTTATGAATCAAACCTTTCTTATTGCACAATACTATATCATAAATATCCTGTTCCCTCGTTGGTTCCTCCAAGTACTGATGTAGAAATCGATGTTGTATACATTCCATGAACTCATCCTGCGCACGCCTGCTGCAAACCTGATTTGTCCAGTCGATATTAAGATCCAAGTCCTCCATTATTGCTATATTACGCTTATTACATGCCCCGCTAATTTTCCAAATTATAATCTGCCATACACAGCAAACTCTGCAAGTGGGCGATAAACAAATCCCAGTAATATCTTCTGCCACTTTCTGTTTCTTCGCTCCAAGAGACTGACAGTATCCCTAGATTTTCTGAGCTATGAATCTTTCACTCTGCTGTCTTTATCCCATCCTTTATTCTCAGATCTACTCTCCTCCTTTTTTCTGTTTTGTAAACGCCTTCTAAAAGTTAAGACTCCTGGAATATTTAGCTTGCAACCTTGGTCACTTCGGAGCCACATCTCCGTTATGGTTATTCAATAAAAAAATATAAATTTCTATTTGTACTATTAGAGCCTTTAAATGTTGCCAGCAACGAGTTAACCTTACACTTTGGTACCCAGGCACGGTAAGAAGTATACAGTTGACGCATGGATCATACATTCATGATATACACAACTGAAATTAAGAAACTGTGTAAATGCTTTTCGACCGTTTGCGCTGGAACCACGAGCTTCCAGTAATAAATTAGACAATTAAAATGGGCATTCGTAGCGCGAAATTTATCAATATAAATAATTGCAATGCCCATTGTAACTTTGAAAGAATTACCAGATTTCTATCGATAACTGTACATAAGAAGTTACAATCATAATATATGTCACTGCCACTATTTTTTGCATCGAGGAATACCGGTAATGTTCCCCATGAAGTCTCCTTTCTACCTTTCTCAGTGCTTTATAAACAAAGAAATCAGGACAGCAACAACGCGTTTAACTTAATGGAAAATCTGAGGCAGAGACAGGATGACAGGTTTGAAAAGGATTTGTAAATGGAAGGAAGCATTTATCATGACAAAGCAATTAATATTGAATGGTCCAAAGAGCAAGAACGTTGTTATGGATTTGAGGAATAAAAACAAAACAAACCACACGTAATTGTTATAAATAGAAATTTCCAGATACACATTTTTGAAACAACTGGATTTGTGAAGGAATGGAGTCGGGGTGGCAGAACCTGAGAAAGTGTTAATCTGAGAGGGAATTTCATAAAGCATGTTTATCAACAACAAGACATTCTTTTATCGAGCATGAACAAAGAGAGGTAGGATTGTGGTCAGACAATGGAAGATATTGTACTCTCTGTTATACCCATGAGGTAGCGACATATAAAGATTTTTTGATAAATGCATTTACCAGGATGAAAATGAAATAACTTCAATGTATTGGCAGTGCAGCAGGTTAAGGCATGTACCTCCGACGGGTAAATAAAAGCAAAATATAGCAGATGCTGAAAATCGGCAATAAAAAATGAATATTATGGAAATATTCAGCAGGTCAAGTAGCATCTGCGGAGAGAGAAGCAGAATTAACGTTTCCTACCTGCTCGACGCTGTTTCACCTGCTGAGTATTTTCAGCATTTTCTGTTTTGCTTCTGACGGGTGCCGGGTCTGCTGAAAAGGAAAATTCTGTTATTGTTCTCGATAAAGGAGATATTGTGAACTTTGGGATTGTTCTAACGTGAGCAAGAAGATGAGCTCTTGATTTGATCATATGATTGGAGCTACGCGGGAACTAGTCGGGAAGATCCATTTGGAGCAGGTTGTCAGCCAACAGAAATTATAGCGAGGCTATCAAATCTAGCTTAGAAATAGCTTAAAATCAGGGGAAAGTTCTGTTTAAAAATCTATGGTATGAGTGATAAGGTTAGTACTACGAAAGTGTATTTTTTTAAATTAGTGCAATTTATTAAGGACTTTTGATTGTAGTGGTTAGTGGTTGAGGTAGAACAAGGCCATTAGCATAATTCGTATTTTTTAATTAAAGGGAGTAATTAAGTAATCTAAAGGTAAGTCATGGCAGGAGAGCCCACACCCGTGATATGCTCCTACTGCGCTATGTGGGAAATCAGGGACGCTTCCAGTGTCCGTGACGACCATGTGTGCAGGACGAGTAACCAATTGCAACTACTGGCTACCTGCATTACGGAGCTGGAGCTGCGGGTGGATACACTGTGGAGCACCCGCGATGCTGAGGACGTCTTGGATAGCACGTTTAGCGAGGTGGTCACTCGCAGGTAATGACTGCACAGGCAGAAGAGGGGTGGACGTGCATCAGACAAACTAGTAGGCGCAGGCAGGGAGTGCAGGAGTCCCCTGTGGCCACCCCCTCATAAACAGATATATCACTTTGAATACTGCTGGGGTTGGGGGGGGGGGGGCGTTGGTAAGGCCTCCCAGGGGAAAGCCAAGTTCGTAGCACCACGGATGGGTCTGCTTCACAGCAGAGAAGTGGGGTGGGGGGGGGGGGTGGGTGTGGTGGGGTGGGGAAGGCGGGGAGAACCATAGTGATAGGAGATTCAATTGTAAGTGGAACAGACAGTCGTTTCTGTGGCCGCAAACGAGACTCCAGGATGGTATGTTGCCTCCCTGGTGCGAGTATCAAGGATGTCTCTGAGCAGATGCAGGATATTCCTAAGGGGGAGGGATAACAGCCAGTGGTCGTGGTACATGTCGGTACCAATGACATAAGTAGAAAAGGGGCTGAGGTCCTGCAAGACGAATTTAAGGAGTTCGGAGCTAAATTAAAAAGCAGGACCTCAAAGGTGGTAATCTCAGGATTACTTCCTGTGCCACGTGTTAGTGAGTATAGGAACAGGAGAATAAAGCAGATGAATGTGACTGGCGAAATGGTGCAGGAGGAAGGGATTTAGTTTCCTGGGATATCGGGACCAGTTCTGAGGAAGGTGGAACTTGTACAAGCGGGACAAATTACACCCAGGCAATACTGGGACTGATGCTCTCACAGGGGCGTTTGCCAGTGCCGTTGGGGAGGATTTAAACTAGAATGGCTGGGGGATGGGAACCTGAGTGGGGAGATTGAGCAGGAGGAAACAAGGATAGAAACGAAAGGCAGGAAACAAAAAGGCAAAAGTGGAAGACATAGAAATCAAGGGCAAGCAACAAATAGGGCAATAGTGTGAAATAATGATAAGGTGATTAAGAATGTTAAAAAGATAAGCCTAAATACATTGTGTCTCAAAGCACAGAGTATTCACAATCAGGAAAGCAAATTAAATGTGCAAATAGATATAAATGGATACAATATTGTTGCAATTATGGAGACATGGCTGCAATGTGACCAAGGATGGGAACTGAACATTCAAGTGTATTCAATATTTCGGAAGGACAGGCCAAAAGGGAATGGAGGTGAAGTAGCGTTGTTAGCAAAAGAGGAAATCAATACAGTAGTGAGGAAGGATAATAGCTCAGAGAATCCTGATGTGGTATCTGTATAGGTGGAGCTAAGAAACACGAAGGTGCAGAACACGTTGGTGGGGGTTGTAAATAGACCCCCAAACAGCAGTGGTGATGTAGAGGATAGCATTAAACAGGAACTTAAGAGGCGGACATAATAAGGGTACAATTGTAATTATGGGTGACTTTGATCTACATATAGATTGGGCAGACCAAATTAGCAATAATACTGCAGAGGAGGAATTCCTTGAGTACGCTCGTGATGGTTTTTTGGACCAATCCATTGAGGAACCAACTAGGAACTGGCCATCCTGGACTGACTATTGTGTAATGCGAAAGGATTAGTTAACAATCTTGTTATGTGGGGTCACTTGGGGAAGAGCGACCATAACGTGATAGAATTCTTCATTAAGATGAAGAGCGCAAGTGTTGATTCCGAGACTAGGTCCTGAATCTAAATAAAGCAAACTATGAAGGTATGAGGTACGAGTTGGCTATAATGGATTGGGGAACTTTACTTAAAGGGTTGACTTGGCTAGCATCTAAAGAGTGCCTGGATGAATTACAACAATTGTTCATCCTGTCTAACATAAGAAATGAACAGGACGCTGGCTCAACCGTGGCTTACAAAAGAAATTAGGGATAGTATTATATCCAAGGAAGAGAAATGTGAAATGGCCAGAACAAGCAGCAAACCTAAGGATTGGGAGTCGTCTATAATTCAACAAAAAAACTGACTGTAAAAGCTTCTATAGATATGTAAAGAGAAAATAGATTTGTGAAGACAGATGTGGGTCCCTTACAGTCAGAAACGGGGGAATTTATAATGGGGAGCAAAGAAATGGCAGACCAATTAAATAAATACTTTGGTTCTGTCTTCACAAAGGAGCACACAAATTACCTCCTAGAAATGTTGGGAAACACAGGGTCGAGTGAGAAGGAGGAACTGCATGTAATCAGTTATAGTAGGAAAATTGTGTTAGGGGAATTAATTGGATTGAAGGCTGATAAATCCCAAGGGCGTGATAATCTACATCCTAGAGTACTTAAGAAAGTGGACCTAGAAATAGTAGATACATTGCTGGCCTTTTTTCAGAAATCTATAGATTCTGGAACAGTTCCAACGGATTGGAGGGTAGCTAATGTAACCCCACTATTAATAAAAAAAGTGGAGAGAAAACAGGGGATTATAGACCGCTTAGCCAGACATCAGTCGTGGGGAAAATGTTAAGAGTCCATTATAAAAGATGTAATAGCAGATCACCCTGGAAAACAATGACAGGATTGGACAAAGTCAACATGTATTTACGAAAGGGAAATGATGCTTGACAAATCTGCTGTAATTTTTTGAAGATGTAACTTGGAGAATAGATAAGGGAGAACCAGTGGATGTGGTGTGTTTGGACTTTCGGAAGGCTTTCGATAAAGTCCCACATAAGAGATTAGCGTGTAAAATTATAGCACATGGGATTGGGGGTTAGGATGGAAAACTGGTTGGCAGACAGGAAACAAAGAGTAGGAATAAACGGGTCTTATTCCAAGTGGCAGGCAGTGAGTAGTGTGGTACAGCAGGGATTAGTGCAAGGACCCCAGCTGTTCACAATATATATCAATGATGTCGATGAGGGAATTAAATGTAATATATCGAGGTTTGCAGACAACACAAAGCTGGGTGGGAGTATGAGCTGTGAGGAGGATGCAGAGAAGTTCCAGTGTGATTTGGGCAGGTTGAGTGAGTGGGAAAATACATGGAAGATGCAGTATAATGTAGGTAAATGTGAGGTTATCCACTTTGTGGCAAAAACAGAAAGGCAGATTATTATCCGATAGAACTGCGATAGATTGGGAAAGGGGGAGGTGCAGTGAGACCTGGGAGTCCTTGTACACGCAGTCACTGAAAGTATGCATGCAAGTGCAGAAGGCAGTTATGAGGGCACATGGCATGTTGGCCTTTATAGCGCGAGGATTCGAGCACAGGAGCAAGGATGTCTTGCTGAAATTATACAAGGCCTTGGTGAGACAATATCTGGAGTATTGTGTGCAGTTTTGGTCTCCTTATCTGAGGAAGGATGTTCTTACTATGGAGAAAGTGCAGCAAAGGTTCACCAGACTAATTCCTGGGATGGCAGCACTGACGTATGAAGAGCGATTGGGTCGATTTGGCTTGTATTCGCTAGAGTTTAGAAGAGTGAGTTTGGATCTCATAGAAACCTACAAAAGTCTAACAGGACTGGACAGATTGGATGCAGGAAGGATATTCTCGATGGCGGGGGAGTCCAGGACCAGGGGTCACAGTCTAAGAATATGGGGTAAGCCATTTAGAATTGAGATGAGGAGAGATTTCTTCACCCAGAGAGTGGTGAACCTGTGGAAGTCTCTACCACGGAAAGCAGCTGAGGCCAGATCGTGAAGTATATTGAAGAAAGAGTTCGATATATTTCCAAGGGCTAAAGGGATCTAGGGATATAGGGAGGAAGCAGGAACAGGTTACTGATTTTGTATGATAAGCTATGATCGTATTAAATGGCGAGCAGGGTCGAAGGGCCGAATAGCCAACTCCTGCTCCTATTTTTCTATGTTTCTTTGTTTCTTAACATGTTTGGGAAAAAACGTTAATTCAACTGGACTAAGTGGTCGAACGAGTTTTGAAAATCTGCGAGAGAGTTACGCAAAGTGACATTTATCAATGATATCAGGGTATGCCTTCATTTGAAATGCAAAGTAACTAGGAATTCAGCAAACAACAGCTTGCAAAAGTCAGCAATTTAAGGGACTTGGATTGTTTATTTTTCCTGTGTTTTAATTTGTGTTTGCGTGTGACCAGGGAAGGAAGCCACTGTTACATTAATTAAGAAACGTCTTGAAGGCATCTGTAACAACCAGAATGGCGATGAAATTACTGAAGGAAATTGAAACATATCCTCATCTTCAATGCAGCCTCTAATATTGTGGTATGAACTAAGAGTTAGACGCCTCATTGGGCAATTTTAGCTTCGTGTGGACTTTGATCGGACATCTTGTGTATGAGCGTCCTTCCCACCTTAGAAAGAAAGATATTATCTCGTTGCAATGAGTGATTCGGTGTTTAATTCGGGTAGCTTGGTCAGCTGCTGAAGAGTACAGCTAACAGAGAGATAGCAGCAGTGATCGTGTATGTCTGATTCCTTGGAACGTATTGGTGAACAAAGGTGTATTGTGTTGTTAGTTAGAATTCATACCTAACCAAGTAAAGTTGTTGGTGTTCAACGTGAACATTGAGTTTTGTCTCTTTATTTCTCGTAATTCTCGTGTTCAAACCGTGGAGTAACCATCGAGATAAAATGTTATGTTTTACACTGTCTATTTCCCTCTGCAGACTTTTCGCGTCCTCCTCACCAGTAACTTGCCCACCTGGAGGCTTTGTCCTCAACAAACTTGAATATATTAAGCACAGTCCTCTCATTTAAGTCATTAATATAGATTATAAATAGCTGACGCCCTTGCACTGATTCCTGTGGCGATCAAGTTACTGCCTGTCAATGCAACGATGTCTCATTTATTCCTTCTATCTGTTTTTGTCCACTAACCAATCCTCAATCCATTCTATCTCCGATCTCCTTGATTCCTGCATATATCTGGAATAGTTTTTGTATCTTCTAGTGTAAAGGCAAATACAAAGTATTTGTTAATGCCTCTTCTATTTCCCTATTCCCCACTACAATTTCACTTGCTCCTGCCTCCAATAGTCGTACATTTACTTCCACACATCAATTCCTATTTGCGCAACTATAAAAACGTTTACAATCTTTTTTTAATATATATGTTTCTCGCTCGTTTACTCTCATATTCTCTTTGCATTTTCCTTATAAATGTCTTGATGTTCCGTTGCTGAATTGTAAAAATCCGCGCAATCCTCAGGCTTACTATTCTTTTTTTGGCACCATTATAACCTCGTCCTTTGACATAATAATTTTAACTGTTGTTAGCCACGATTGGACCACTTTTTCCGTGGGGATTTTGGGTGCTAAATAATCCAGATTTGTCGAAAATTATATATTAGTTGCTTTAATGCTACCATTACTTATTATCATCATAACTGTTAATGCTGTTTCCCAGTCTATCTGAGCTTATTCGCCCCTGCCCGTCTCCACGCCCCATTCATACCATGTTTGTATTGTTTAGATTTAAGACACTAATTTCAGACTTAACTTAAGCGCTTGCACACTCAGTAGAAAATTCTTTGGCCAGCCTTCCCTTTTATGACCTTGTTATGAATCAAACCTTTCTTATTGCACAATACTATATCATAAATATCCTGTTCCCTAGTTGGTTCCTCGAAGTACTGATGTAGAAATCTATGTTGTATACATTCCATAAACTCATCCTGCGCACACCTGCTGCAAACTTGATTTGTCCAGTCGATATTAAGATCCAAGTCCCCCATTATTGCTATATTACCCTTATTACATGCCCCGCTAATTTTCCAAATTATAATCTGCCATACACAGCAAACTCTGCAAGTGGACAATAAACAAATCCCAGTAATATTTTCTGCCCCTTTCTGTTTCTTCGCTCCACATGGACTGACAGCACCCCTTGATTTTCTGAGCTATGATTCTTTCACTCTGCTGTCTTTATCCCATCCTTTATTCTCAGATCTACTCTCCTCCTTTATTCCGTTTAGCCTATCCCTTCTAAAAGTTAAGACTCCTGGAATATTTAGTTTGCAACCTTGGTCACTTCGGAGCCACATCTCTGTAATGGTTATTCAATAAAAAATATAAATTTCTATTTGTACTATTAGAGCCTTTAAAAGTTGCTAGCAACGAGTCAGCCTTACACTTTGGTACCCAGGCACGGTAAGAAATATACAGTAGACGCATGGATCATACATTCATGACGTGCACAACTGAAATTAAGAATCTGTGTTAATGCTTTTCGACCATTTGCGCTGGAACCACGAGCTTCCAGTGGTAAATTACACAATTAAAATGGGCATTCATAGCGCGAAATTTATCAATATAAATGATTGCAATGCCCATCGCAACTTTGAAAGAATTACCAGATTTCTATCGATAACTGTACATAAGAAGTTAGAATCACAATATAGGTCACTGCCACTATTTTTTACATCAACGAATACCGGTAATGTTCCCCATGAAGTCTCCTTTCTAACTTTCTCAGTGCTTTATGAACGAAGAAATAAGGGCAGAATCAGTGCGTTTAACTTCATGGAAAATCTGAGGCCGAGATAGGGTGACAGGTTTTAAGAGGAATTTTAAATGGAAGGAGACATTTATCATGACAAAGGAATTAATAATGAACGGTCCAAATGGCAAGAACGTTGTTATGGATTTGTTCCTTTTAGTAGTGGAGCAATTTCGTTTCAGTAATATTGAGGGACAGAAGCAGAGTTCACAAACTATGTCTAATGAAAATGGAATGAGACCATGGATGAGGGCTTAAAAGAGTATCGAGCTCCTTAATTTTAAATGCATTGGGAATCAATGAGGCATTGCGTCTTTGAGGAATAAAAATGTAAAAAAATACACACGTAATTGTTATAAATAGAAAATTCCAGATACACATTTTTGAAACAATTGGATTTGTGAAGGAATGGAGTCGGGGTGGCAGAACCTGAGAAGGTGTTAATCGAAGAGGGAATTTTATAAAGTATGTTTATTAACAACAAGACATTCTCATATCGAGCATGAACAAAGGGAGGTAAGATTGCGGTCACACAACAGAAGATATTCTACTCCATGTTATACCCATGAGGTAGCGACAGATAAAGATTTTTTGATAAATGCATTTACCAGTTTGAAAATGAAATAACTTCAATGTATTGACAGTGCAGCAGGTGAAGGCATGTACCTCCAATGGGTAAATTTATCTGTTTTATTTATTTAGAGATACAGCACAGAAACAGGCCCTTCGGCCCACCGAGTCTGTGCCGACCATCAACCACCTATTTATGCTAATCCTACACTAATCCCATATTCCTACCACAGCCCCACCTGTCCCTATATTTCCCTACCACCTACCTATACTAGGAGCAATTTATAATGGCCAATTTACCTATCAACCTGCAAGTCTTTTGGTGGTGGGAGGAAACCGGAGTACCCCACGAAAACCCACGCAGACACAGGGAGAACTTGCAAACTCCACACAGGCAGTACCCAGAACTGAGCTGTGAGGCTGCGGTGCTAACCACTGCGCCTCTGTGCTGCCCGTAAATAAAAGCAAAATATGACAGATGCTGGAAATCTGCAATAAAAAGTGAATATTCTGGAAATATTCAGCAGGTCAAGTAGCATCTGTAGAGAGAGAAGCAGCGTTAACATTTCCGACCTACTTGACGCTGCTTAACCTGCTGAGTATTTTTTAGCATTTTCTGCTTTTGCTTCTGACGGGTGCCGGGACTGCTGAAAGGGAAAATTCGGTTATTGTTTTCGTTAAAGGAGATATTGTGAATTTTGGGATTGTTCTAACGTGAGCAAGAAGATGAGCTCTTGATTTGATCACATGATTGGAGCTACGTGGAAACTAGTCGGGTAGATCCATTTGGAGCAGGCTGTCAGCGAACAGAAATTATACTTCAGACGCTGCATCAAATTGATCTCAGGTAAATTTGCTTTCCAAGCCGATATGCAACATTTAGTATAACATCCTGGGCATCAATTGTTCCTTTTTATCCTTTATTCAATTGAATTGAGAGCGTTGATTAACACAAGGGATGATGATATTATTGCTATCACTGAGACATGGCTGAGAGAAGCGCGGGACTGGCAGCTTAATATCCCAGGGTATAGAATCTTCAGGCGTGATAGGGGAGGGGTAAAAGAGGAGGTGACATTGCACTGTTGATTAAGGAGTCAATTACTGCGGTAAGGAGGGATGGTATCTTAGCAGGCTCTTCTAATGAGGCCATATGCTTAGAACTTAAAAACAAAAAGGGGGCAATCACTTGGTGTACCTCCAAACAGTCAGGGAGAGATAGAGGAGCAGATATGTAGGAAAATCGAAGAGAGGTGCAAAAGTAACAGGGTTATAATAGTAGGGGATTTCAACTTCTCCTCCATTAGAGGGGATAGTATTAGTGCAAAAAAGCTTAAAGGGTGCAGCATTCTTCAAATGCATTCAGGCGTGCTTTTTGAGCCAGCACGTAGGGAGTCCTACAAGAGGAGGAGCAGCACTGGACTTAATCGTAGGGAATGAAGCCGGACAAGTGGTCGAAGTGGTAGTGGGGGAGCATTTCGGGGATAGTGACCACAACTCTGTAAGATTTAAGGTAGTTATGGAAAAGACATAGAGGGACCGGAAATAAAGGTACCGAATTGGGGGACGGCAGCTTTCAATATGATAAAATAGGATCTGGCCAAACTGGACTGGGAGCAGCTGCTTATAGGAAAGTCCATATCAGACCAGTGGGAGTCATTCAGAAAAGAAATAGTGAGGGTTCAGGTCCAACTTGTTCCAGTAAAGGTGTAGGGTAGGACCAACAAGTCAAGGGAACCCTGGATGTCAAAGGAGATAGAGGATTGAACAAGGAAAAAAATAGGCTTCGAGCAGATTCAGAGCGCTGAAAACAGCGGAGGCCCTAGAGGAGTATAGAAAGTGCAGGGGAGTACTTTTAAAAAAAAGTAATTAGGAGAGCGAAGAGGGGACATGAAAAATCACTGGCAGACAAGATAAATGAAAATCCCAAGGTGTTTTATAAGCAAGTTAAGGAGAAGAGGTTAACCAGGGAAAACGTGGGGCCCAATGGGGATCGAAGAGGCAATCTGTGTGTGGAGCCGGAGGATATAGGTGAGGTTTTGAATTATTATTTTTCATCTCTGTTCATTATGGAGAGGGTCGATGTTGGTGTAGGGATCAGGGAGGGGGATTGTGAGATAACTGATCAAATTAGCATTGAAAAGGAGGAAGTATTATCTGTATTAGCGGGCTTAAAGGTGGGTAAATCCACAGGCCCAGATGAGATGTATCCCAGACTGCAGTGTGAGGCAAGGGAGGAGATAGCAGGGGCTCTGAAACAAATTTTCAAATCCCCTCAGCCCACAGGAGAAGTACCAGAGGACTGGAGGACAGCGTATGTGGCACCATTATTCAAGAAGGGCAGCAGGGATGAAGCAGGTAATTATAGGCCTGTGAGTCCAACATCAGTGGTAAGGGAATTTTGAGTCACAGAGTGATACAGCACTGAAACAGGCCCTTCGGCCCACAGACTCGGTGGGCTGAAGGGCCTGTTTCAGTGCTGTATCACTCTGTGAATCAAAATTTCCATTTATACTAACCCTACATTAACCCCATATTCCCTACCACATCCTTACCATTCTCCTACCACCTATCTACACTAGGGGCAATTTACAATGGCCAATTTACCTATCAACCTGTCTTTGGCTGTGGGAGGAAACCAGAGCACCCGGCAGAAACCCACGCAGTCACAGGAAGAACTTGCAAACTCCGCACAGGCAGTCCCCAGAACAGAACGAGGGTTGCTGGAGCTGTAAGGCTGCGGTGCCGCCCAAATTGCCGGAAACAATTCTGAGAGATAAGATTAATCTCCACTTGGAGAGGCAACGATTAGTCAAGGATAGTCAGCATGGTTTTGTCGGGAGACAACTCGTCTAACAAATTTGATTGAGTATTTCGAGGGGGTGACCAGATGAATAGATGAGGGTAAAGCAGTTGATGATGTTTACATGGACTTCAGTAAGGCTTTTGATAAGGTCGCGCATGGGAGCTTTGTTAAGAAGTTAAGAGCCCATGGGATCCAGGGTAATTTGGCAAATTGGATCCAAAATTGGCTTAGTGGCAGGAGGCAGAGGGTGATGGTCGAAGGTTGTTTTTGCTATGGAGGACTGTGACCTGTGGGGTACCACAAGGATCGGTGCTGGGACCCTTGCTGTTTGTAGTGTAGATTGATGATTTAGACGTGAATAAAGTAGGTATGATCATTAAGTTCTCAGACAACACAAAAATTGATGTTGTCGTAAATAGAGAGGAGGAAAGCCTTAAATTGCAAAACAATGTAGATGGGCTGGTAAGGTGGGCGGAGCAGTGGCAGATGGAATTTAATCCTGAGAAATGTGAGGTGATGCACTTTGGTAGGACTAACAAGGCAAGGGAATATACAATGGATGCAGGACCCTAGGAAGTGCAAAGGGTCAGGGGGACCTTGGTGCACTTGTCCATAGATCACTGAAGGCAGCAGCACAGCTAGATAAGGTGGCTAGGAAGGCACATGGGATACTTGCATTTATTAGCTAAGTCATAGAATATAAGAGCAGGGAGCTTATGATTGAGCTGTATAAAGCACTGGTTAGGCTACAGCTGGAGTACTGTGTGCAGTTCTGGTCACCACACAAGAGGAAGGATGTCATTGCACTGGCGAGAGTGCAGAGGAGTTTCACCAGGATGTTGCCTGGGCTGGAGCATTTCAGTTATGAAGGGAGACTGGATAGGCTGGGGTTGTTTTCCTTGAAGTGGAGAAGGCTGTGGGGGGACCTGATTGAGGTATGCAAAATTATGAGGGGCATCGATAGGATAGATTGGAAGGAACTTTTTCCCTTAGCAGAGGGGTCAAAAACCAGGGGGCACAGATTTAAGGTCAAGAGCAGAAGGTTTGGAAGGGAGTTGAGGAAAATAACTTCATTCAGAGGGTGGCTGGAATCTGGAACGCACTGCCTGAAGAGCCGGCAGAAGCAGGAACCCTCACAACATTTAAGAAATATTTAGATGAGCACCTGAAGCGCCATAGCATGCAAGGCTACGGCCAAGCATTGGAAAATGAGATTCGTTTGTATGGGTGCTTGATGGTCAGAACAGGCGCATTAGGCCAAAGGGCCTGCTTCTGTGCTGTAAATATCTCTGACTCTATGATTCGATAATTCTGGGATACAAAAGTTCCAAAATTTGCAATTGAAAGCCATGTTATCAATGGATTCTGGAGAGGTTAAATCAGAATGTTGGGATAGTAGTTATGCTGCATGAAGGAATTGAACTCGCCAATCCCTCTGACACTGCTTTGTTGCACTTACTGTCCAGGTGGGACCATGAAGAAAGATGACTAAGCCAAACAATAATACTTAGTTTAGTTTAGAGATACAGCACTGAAACAGGCCCTTCGGCCCAGCGAGTCTGTGCCAACCATCAACCACCCATTTATACTAATCCTACACTAATCCCATATCCCTACCACATCCCCACGTGTTCTTATATTTCCCTACCACCTACCTATACTCGGGGCAATTTATAATGGCCAATTTACCTACCAACCTGCAAGTCTTTTGGCTTATGAGAGGAAGCCGGAGCACCCGGAGAAAACCCACGCAGACACAGGGAAAACTTGCAAACTCCACACGGGCAGTACCCAGAATTGAACACAGGTCGCTGGAGCTGTGAGGCTGTGGTGCTAACCACTGCGCCACTGTGCCGCCCTAAACACTCTATCAGGTTCCAAGATATGGTCAATTCATGCAGTTGTGCGACAAATATGTTATCCACCATTAACTATACAATTGCAATAATATTACTTAAAACGTGTAAACAAATTTGTCATCTGAATAACTTTTCTGAAATATTTCTGACTCATCGTGTTTTTTGTACTCCTTCCCATTCTGCTACTTGTACTGTACTATGAATTGTGAAATATCAAGTACTCCTGAGCCAGAGCAATGTGCATGACTCATAAATAGAGTCATAGAGTCGTACTGCATGGAAACAGGCCATTCGGCCCACCGCATCCATGCCGACCATAGTGCCTATCTATATTAATCCCACCTGCCTGCATTAATTCCATATCCCTCCATGCCTTGCTCATTAAGGTACCTGTCCAGATGCCTCTTAAATGTTGCTGCTGTTCCTGCCTCCACCACCTCCTCTGGCAGCTCATTCCAGATACTTACATTTCTTTGTGTGAAAAATTTACCCCTTTGATCCCCTTTAAACCTCCTCCCTCTCACCTTAAATCTATGCCCTCTATTTTTACTCACCCCTACCATGGGAAATAGACTCTAACCTATCTATGCCTCTCAAAATTTTATATACCTCTATCATGTCCCCTCTCAACCTCCTTCACTCCAGGGAAAGCAGACACAG
This sequence comes from Heterodontus francisci, assembly GCF_036365525.1. Taxonomy (NCBI): domain Eukaryota; kingdom Metazoa; phylum Chordata; class Chondrichthyes; order Heterodontiformes; family Heterodontidae; genus Heterodontus; species Heterodontus francisci. The sequence continues at coordinate 25,138,672 of NC_090398.1, read as the reverse complement.
CCTATCCAATCTCTCTTTATAACTCAAGCCCTCCAAACCAGGCAACATCCTTGTGAATCTTTTCTGCACACTCTCCCGCTTAATCACATCTTTCCTGTAGTGGAGTGACCAGAACTGCACAGAGTACTCCAAATGCCGCCTAACCAACGTTATGTACAACTGTAACATGACATACCAAATCTTGTACTCAATACCTCTTCCGATGAAGGCAAGCATGCCATATGCCTTCTTCACCACCCTATCTACCTGTGTTGCCACTTTCAGGGAACAATGTACTTGCACCCCAAGGTGCCTCTGCTCCACAACACCTCCCAGGGCCCTGCCATTCACTGTATATGTGCTGCGCTGGTTGAACTTTCCAAAATGCATGACTTCGCACTTGCTTGCGTTAAATTCCATTTGCCAATCCCTTGCTCACTTTCCCAGTTTATCAATATCCTGTTGCAAACTGAGACATCCTTCCTCACTGTCCACTATACCACCAATTTTGGTGTCAACTGCAAACTTACTAATCATACCCCTTACTTTCACATCCAAGTCATTAATATATATGAAAAACAACAGTGGGCCCAGCACCGATCCCTGCAGCACACCACTGGTCACCGGCCTCCAATCTGATAAACAACGCTCCACGACCACCCTCTGCCTCCTGTCATCAAGCCAGACCAGCCTACCATGTGGGACCTTGTCAAAGGTCTTGCCAAAGTCCATTTAGACAACGTCCACCGCCCTGCCCTCGTCAATCCTCTTGGTCACCTCCTCAAAAAACTCAATCAAATTCGTGAGACATGATCTCCCACGCACAAGGCTACGCTGACTATTGCGAATCAGACCTTGCTTTTCCGAATGCATGTAAATCCTGTCTCTCAGAATCCCTTCCAATAACTTTCCCTCCACTGATGTAAGGCTCACCGACCTGTAGTTCCTTGGCTTATCCCTGCTGCCCTTCTTTAATAAAGGCACAACATTAGCTATTCTCCAGTCTTACGGTACCTCACCCGTGGCTAACGATGATACAAAATCTCTGCCAGGGCCCCAGCAATCTCCTCCCTTGCTTCCCATAGCATCCTCGGATACACCTGTTCAGGCCCTGGGGATTTATCCACCTGAATGCGCTTCACAACCTCCAACACCTCCTCCTTTGTAATGTTGATATGCTCCAGGATATTGCTGTTCCCTCCCTTGAACTCATGAGCTTCCATGACATTCTCCACGGTAAGTACAGATGAGAAGTATTCATTTAAGACCTAGCCCATTTCCTGTGGCTCCACACATAGATTACCACACTGATCCTCATGGGGACCTACTCTCTCCTGAGCTACCCTTTTACTCTTAATATACTTATGGAATACTTTAGGATTCTCCTTTCTCTTATCTGATGGGAAAATCTCATGGCCACTTTTCGCCCTCCTGATTTCCTTCTTAAGTGTACTCCTACATCCCCATACTCCTCGTGGGATTCGCTCGATCCAAGCTGCCTATACCTGACATATGCCTCCTTCTTTGTCCTGACCTGGCCCTCAATATACCTCGTCCGCCAAGGTTTCCATAAACTTGCCAATCTTGCCCTTCCATCTAACAGGAACATGCTGGCCCTGAACTCTTCCTATCTCACTTTTAAAAGCCTCCCATTTGCCAGGCATCCCTTTCCCTTTTAACAGCCTCTTCCATTCAACGTTTGAGAGTTCCTGTCTGATGCCATCGAAATTAGCCTTCCCCCAATTTAGGGCTTCAACTTGAAGACCAGTCCTTCCTTTTCCTTAACTATCTTGAAGCTAATAGAGTTATGGTCGCTGGTTCCAAAGTGCTCCCCCACTGAGACATCGGCCACCTGCCCATCCTCATTTACTAAGAGGAGGTCGAGTGTCGCCCCTTCTCCAGTTGGGCCATCCACATACTGCTTCAGAAAACTATCCTGGACACTCTTAACAAATTCTACCCCATCTGATCCCTTAGCACTAAGGCGGTCCCAGTCAATATTAGGGAATGACCTACTATTACAACCCTATAATTCCTACACCTATCTGTGATTTCCCTACATATATAATCCTCCAATTCCCTCTGACTATTGGGGGGCGTATAGTATAATCCCATCAAAGTGATCACCCCTTTCTTATTTCTAAGTTCTACCCATATGGCCTCACTGGACTTTCCCCCCTGGGATATCCTCTCTAAGTGCTGCCGTGATGTTCGTTTAATCAATAGTGCAACTCCCCCTCCTCTCTTACCTCCACCTCTGTCACGCCAGAAGGATCGGTACTCTGGAACATTGAGCTGCCAGTCCTGCCCATCTCTCAACCACGTTTCCATAATAGCTATAATATCACAATCCCATGTACTGATCCATGCTCTGAGTTCATCTGCCTTACCTGTATGGCTTCTTGCATTAAAGTAAATGCAGTTTAGCCTACCAGACTTTCCACGCTCCCTGTCCTGTCCCTGCCCGGCCTGCCTGCTGGACTTGCTTGCTTTAACCTCTACATTTGCCTCAACTATCTCATCGCAGAGACTACTACTTTGTGTCCCCCAGCCAGACTAGTTTAAACCCTCCCAAGTGCTAGAAGAATGGACGTTACCTGTTTTCTTCTTACTACTGCCACCCCCCATATTCCAATTCGTAATACCACCAGAAATGCCGCGACTTGGAGGGCGATTTTGTCTTGGGCGTCTTTTGCTGCAGTATCTGCAGGTGCTGTTAATTAGAAAACAAGTAAGTCATTCAAGTAATAATTACTACGTTAAAACAAGCTAAATGAATTTTAAACGAGCACAGATATAATACTTCAGTTTATATTATTTGTATCTCATTTTAAGTCTACATTTTGATCCCCTCTGTTGTCATCATCATTTTCATTCATGAGGTGATTGTGAACTTTTGCATTTAGCTGGTCTGAATACAGGATTAATAAGGCCGTGGCATGAAGTTTATCTTCGGAGAATGCGAGATGTGAGTATGCTGACTAGTGCAAAATTTGTGGTATCAACAATACAAGTGTCCATATCACGCACTATTGAAACATCTGTGATATGTTCGAGCCAATACTTATTCGCACATTGCTTATTTAGCCATATTTCAAAAATTTGCCTCACTAAGGTTTTCCTATTGAAAAGTGAATCAACACATATTCACTCGGACAGCTTTTCGTTTCTTTCACCAGCCGACACAGCGTCGCTCCAGAAGCTGTGTATTTTCCCATTTATATTTCTACAGCAGAATGGATGAGCCCGAGGCATATTCACTTACTTCTGATTTCACAGGAGATACCAGCTCATCCTAGCAAACATTTTATGTACCTAATTACTGGTTAAAATGTAATGACCGTTGAAGCAAATACCTGAAATTGCCCGAAGTGGTACTGAAATAGCACACTCTAAATGAAATAACCTCAGTGTGTATTGAAGTTACTATCTTTAAAGTGTATTGTTAGCATCTGTGTCATTAGATATTTCAAGTATACTTCGAATCTTTATGTATGATTAAGTGGGGCATTACTTTAAAACATTTGACTTTAACCTGCACTTTAATGATCTGATTAAACTGCAAATTCTATTCGCGAATCCAAAAGTCAATTACCTAGAAATCAATATTCGTATTACATATAAAGCAAATTAAAATGAACCATAAGAAATAATGCAATTCCAATAAACAGTGGATTCAAGTTTACTATGATGTAATAGGATTTGAATGTGGCAGGCAAACGAATAGTTTGATTCGGATTCACAGGAGCACACTAAAGATTATTAAATCGATTCTTCACAATAAAGAGTAGTATTCCAGATATTAGACAGATATCAAAAGGTGTTCCAGACTTTACCCAATCTGACACTTCTTTGCATTTCTCAGTGTTGTAACGTGCCAGTAATATTTTTGCACTTCAGAACGTAGCCCAAATAACGGTTTCATAGAATATGGGCATAAGGTTTATATTGGATAATGCGGGCTGAGATTGTGCTGGCCGTACCAGAAACTGGACACGGGAAGTAAATCCTTGCAATTAGTGGCTGCATGGGGACATTAGCAGGGAGCAGTCCCATTGCGATGGACTGAACCTGAAAAGGGTTGGGAGGAGATTCCAAATGGAGCGATTAATGTGCAGATCAAAAAGGACTACAGACTCATACCTGAATGGATGTTTAGGATTCAGTTGGACATAGTAGTAAATATATATATCTTAATCAGCTTCACACCTGTTAAATTCCAAGGAACAAGCGAACTATGTCAGCGATTACACCCGCTATTGTCTGCAAAAAAAGTAAGAGAACCTAAAAAGGTGCAATGAATTGTGTAGCCGCAGGGGACTGTAATAAATATAAACAACAACAAAGATCGAGAGAAAATGGCAAGAGGTGTAAGAAGGGAATGTCAAAAGAAACTTGTGAGGGATGCCAACATTAAGACGAAAAGAGCAGTTTGGGTTAAGTGGACTATTACGAAGCAGATGCAGGTTTTATTTGTGTCTGCCTTTGTATTAGCTAATTTCTATAGATAGCTCACATTCATGTGTGATGAGCTGTTTATGAATTCAATGTCGACGGGGTGAACAAGTTTTAGTTATAGCAGACGTGATTCTGTGCAAGAGAAAGTGTATGTCATATAACTTTATCCTCCATCTTCTTGAAGTGCACCATTCTTTTCAAATTGTTGTATTGTTTCAGAATTCTCCAGTTTATTTTTGTATTTCCATCGCTGCAATGCCTATGAGCGAGAAAACACCCTTCAGAATTCTGGATCATCGCTGCAGAGGATGGCATAGATTCCCCGAATAATTGACTGCCTTACAATTATTAAGTTTCTGTTCTGCCTTTGATCATTCCTTTCTTCCACTTTGCCTGGACAGCGCTGTCTTTCAATTTATCCTCACAGGACCTAAGTGCATTGCACCTCTTGGAAAGAAACAGTCTCCGCGGGAACTACTTTTCTTTTCCCATCGTTGCCCAAACGCTAAACGTTACACTCCCATTTCCGGCAAAGTTGTTGTCCGTTAAGCTGTGATTGTACACTGAAGAAAATGATACAGCAATTCTTCCCTTTCCTTTATTTGTCTGAGTCTCTCAAACTCTCAGAAGCACGGTGCTGGAGCGCCTGAAGGATACCATTTCAAACTTTTAATAACAGAATCATAGAATAATACAGCACAGAGGGGCATCATCCACATCATTTTGCATGTATCCTTTCCTACGTAAAGCTATCCAATTCATCCACTCCCTTCCTCTATTCCTGTAAAAAAATCCCTTTCATGTGAAATCCAATATCCTTTTGAAACTTTAGATTGAATATGCCTCGACTTCTCTTTCAGGCAGTGCATTCCAGATCCCAGTAACTTGTTGCGTAAAAACAAATCCTCATTTTGATTCTGGTTGTTTTTGCCAATGACCTTAAATCTCTGTTCTCTGATTTTCAACCTTTTTGCCATTGGATACAATGACTTATTATCCAATCAAATGTTCATGGTTTTGAACCCATCTATCAAATTTCCTCTTAACCTTCACTGCTCCAGTGACATCAATTGCAGATGATACAGACCAATGCATATTATTTTTGTATCCTGCCTGGTGTTTATATGAAAAAATTCACAGTGTATCAGGATGTCTGTGCCCGTTATGTACGCAATAATAGTGTATCGGTATACGGACAGGCATGTACTGATTTTCACACTTCATCAGGACCAAGACAGATGTCCGTTAGATATCACAGTGTATCGGGAAACTGCGAAATGTGCTTGGGGTTTCAGTGCATAAGGTTCCTGCTATAAGTGTAGATATATTTGGGACAGAGTGGCAGAGCGGCAAGAGCGGATAAAGAATGAATTCTGAAGAGTTATTCGAGTTGGAGCAGCAGAACATCGGGAGAGGATAAGGAGTGTGAAGCCGACAGACTTCTGGGTGAAGCCACAGAGCAGCCAGAGAGGATAAAGACTGCAAACGTGGGCATGACAGCAGCAAAGCGGGAGTCCAGGGGGAATACAAGCACCAGGGATTATTTTTATAAAGTTATGTCAGCATAAGAGGATCTGCTGATTTTTGATCAGCAGTCGTGCTTTTAAAAGTACATTTTGAGTTTATTTCTGTCAAAGATTTTCAGTCTAATAAGTCGTGGCAGGCAGGGCACGTTAGACCTTTGCAATGCACATCAGGGGCCATATGGGAGCACGAGGTTGCTCACGTGTGCAGGAAATGCTGTCAGGTGGAGCAGATCGAGCTCCGGTTTGTCACAGCAGTAAAACCACCAGGATGAAAGGTACGTAGATAACCCGTTTCTAAGGTTTCATCTCCCAGTTTAGGCTTGAGCTGATAGAGCTTGAATGTGTCCGCAACTGACAGACAAGGAGGACCAGACAAAAAGTGCAGCAGACTCCTGAGTATATCTCGTGCTCTAACCATGGTGAGGGTGATGGCTCCACTTGGGAACGCAGCTAGAGCCACGGGTGACTCAAAAGATAAAGCTGAGTGGGGAGGGGTAGTTTTCAAAAGCAATAGCGATAGGGAATTATATGTTAGGAAATACATGGATGTTTCTGCTGTTACGCGCAGATTTTAACATGATATGGTGCTTCACTGTTGCCAGAGTCCAAAATGTCACTGAGCAGCTTCTCAACATTTTGAGTGAAGAAGGTGAACAGCCAGAGGACGTGATCCATAAGGGTACCGATCACAAAGGAGGAATGAAGAATGAGGTTCTGCAGGAAGAGTTTAGGAAGCTATAAAATGGATGATGAAGCTGGACGTCAAAGGTTGTAATCTCTGGATTATTCCAGGTGACATGTACTTGTGGGTATAGAAGTAAGAGAACAGTGTGCCAGATGGAGGGAATTATTTTTCTCGGACTTTGGGAATAGTTCTGGGGGAGGAGGGACCTATATAAACTGTTAGCATCTTAACTGGGAAAGTAGAAATATCCTTGAGGGGATGCCTGCCACTGGTGTTGCATAGTCCTGAAACATATTTGGGAGGGATATCAGAGCCATAATCTACCAGAATGCAGAATCAAGGCGCATAAAGAATTGGAAGTAACAGAATCCACTCAAGTATGGCTCAGTAAGATATTAGGTACGGTCAGACTAAGAAGAAATACAATAATTTATAATTCAGGTTTACAATGCAGGCACGTAAACAAAAAACATGACAAAAAGAGTTGATAAACTGCAGAGAGCCACCTGAAAATATGACGTCGAAGTGGTAATTGAGATCTGGCTCTAAAAAGGGCAGGACTGTGCACTAAATGTTCCTTGGTATCAGGTTTTCAGGAAAGATAGGGAAGGAAAACAAGGTGAAGGACTTGTAGTATTGACTGAGCAGAAACTAACAGCGCAGAAGAGAGAAATAGAGAGAGAGAGAAGGAGAGGGAGCGAGAGAGAGAGAGGAGTCAACGACAGAATGCATTTGGTTCGAGTTAAGAAACAGTAGAGGTACGATGACACTGCAGGATTTATTCCATATGCTACTAACTAGTGGGAAAGGTGTGAAGCAGAATATTTTCAGGGAAATTACAGAGAGGTGGAAGAACTGTGTAGCAGTGGAAATGTTTTTTTATATTATGTAATATATGTTGGGTAGTAATAGTGTAACCAGTAAAGAGGGCAGACCATTTCTGAAGAGTGTAGAGGGCAATGTCCCTGATCAGCATATTTCTGGTCTAATGGGGAAGGAGCCGTTGATGAATCTGTTTCTGAGGAATGAGATGGATCAAGTGGATCATGTGTCAGTCGGGAAACATTTGAGGAGCAGTGATTATAGTATAATAAGATTTAAGTTTGGTTGGCTGAAGGTGAATGAGCAACCTGGAATAGAAGCAATTCGATGGAAAAGGGCCATTTTCAGAGGATTCAGAGCAGATTTGCGGGCTGCCTTTCAAGAGATGGTTAAGATACAGTTGAGTTACATTCCCGTCTGGGGAAAATGTAGTGCAACTTTAGCCAGTCTCCTGGATAGTGAAAGAGATAGACAGTAAGATGAAGCAGAAAGAAAGGGGCTTTGAACAGATGTCTGGTTGTTACTAATACCGTGGAGCAGGATGTTCAGAGGCGAACTAAAGAAGAAATACACAGTGGCAGAGATAGAATATGAGAAGAGATTGGAAGCTAACGTAAGGGGGAATCCACAAGTCTTCTCTAGGCGTATAACTAGAAAATAAATTGGAAATGGGGCCGATTATGAGCCAAAAAGGAGACCCACGTGTGCAAGCAGAAGGCATGGATGAGTTACGAAATGTGTACATTAAACCTGTCTTTACCAAGAACAATGATGCTGCCAAAATCATAGTGAAAGAGGCGGGAGTTGATTCAAGATGGGATAAATACTGATAAAGCGGAGGTTTTAGAATGGTTGGCTGTAATTAAAGTTGATACATCACTAGAGCCGGATAAATTTGCATTCAGGATGCTGAATGAAACAAGGGGGGGATGGAAATGCGGATGTACTGACCATAACCTTCCAAACCTCCTTCGATACTGACATTGTTCCAGAGGACTGGAGAACTGAAAATGCCGCACACTTGTTGAAAAAAAGGTTCAAGCATAAACCCAGCAACTATTAACCTAATCCAGGACGTGAGAAAACATTTCGAAACAATAATCCAAGCCAAAATTTACAGTCACTGTCGTGGATTGTTTAAAATACGTCAGCACGGTTTTGTTAAAGGCAAAATTTATTTAACCAACTTCTTGAGCTTTTGCTGATGCAACGGATGGGGATAAACTGAAGGCAGTGATGTGGTATATACTGATTTCCAAAATGCGTTTTTTAAATAGTCCCACAACAGGCTTGTCAGCAAAGTTGAAGGCGGTGGTATCAGATGGAATCGGCAGCATGGAAACAAACTTGGCTCTGTGACAGCAAACAAAGAACAGTGGAGATCTGTTGATTTTCGGATTGAAGCAAGGTATGAGGAACCTCAGTTATGTGGACAGATTGTTGAAGCTGGATCGTTATATTTGGAGAAGAAAAGTTGAGAGGAGATTTGATAGATGGGTTCAACTTCTTGAGGGGTGTAGGCAATGTCGATAGAGAGAAATTATTCAGATTGGCTAAAACGTCAAGAATCAGAAGACAGAATTAAAACTATTGACAAATGAACCAAAGGCAAGATGAGGAAAACACGCATTTTTTTACACAGCGAAAAATTACAATCTGGAAAACACTTCCTGAAAAGGCCTTGGAGGTAGATTCAAATTGCCTTTCAACCGGGAAATGACTAAGCACCTAAATGGGGGTGGGGTATAGGGAGAATGCAGTGCTGGGAGAAGCACTGGTGAGTGGGAACAGCTGACTTGCTCTAGCAGAGTGCTGGCAATCATTCGACGGTGCGAATGGCCTACTTCTGTGGTGTATCCATTTTATGATTCCATGATTTTATGTATGTTGCTTCACACTGTATTGTGATTCCACCTGTTGTGTTTGGCTTTCATAGATCACGAGGATCAGTCCAACGGTGAATCACAAGTTTACCTCTTTTTTATTGGGATCCACGGTAATTCAGGATCCAGTCAGTAGTGTATAGGGTTTCCATACGCACCAGGTTGCTGGAAGCAGTGTATGGAGTTTCACAGTATGCCAGGATACTGCAGCTGTGCATGGGTTTCATCATAGCAGGATCCTGCAAGGTGTGCATTGTAATTTGCATTGCACTGGGATCACGACAGATGTATATGGAGATCCAGCCCGTTGGGTTTCTTTGGTTGACAGCCGATCACGTTCCTGTCAGATATGTGTGATGATTCATTGTGTGTCAGTTTGTTGTCAGGTGTGCCTGAGTTTTCTCAATTTGTCAGGTTACTGCCTGGTACCTAATGGGGTTCACATGTTATCAGTTTTCTGCCTGGTGTCATCGAGTCACAGAGTTATACAGCACAGAAACAGGCCAACGGCCCATCTCGTCCGTGCCGACCAACAAGCACCAATCTATTCTAATCCCATTTCCAGCACTTGGCCTGTAGCCTTCTATGCGATGGCTTTTCAAGTGCTCATATAAATATGTCTTAAATGTTGTGATGGTTCCTGCCTCTACCACCCCTTCAGGCAGTGTGTTCCAGATTCCAACCATCCTCTGGGTGAATTTTTTTTCATGAAACCCCCTCTAAACCGCTTGCCCATTACGTCAAATCTATGCCCCCTGGTTATTGACATCTCCGCTAAGGGAAATGTTTCTTCCTATCTATCCTAATTATGCCCTGAATAATTTTGTATGCCTCAATCATGTCCCCCTTTAGCCTTCTCTGTTCTAAGGAAAACAACCCTAGCCTATCCAGTCTCTTTTCATAGATGGAATGCTCAAGCCCAGGCAATATCCCGGTGAATCTCCCCTGCACCCTCTCCTGTGCAATCACATCCTTCCGAAAGTGTAGTGCTCAGAACTGTACACAGTACTCCAGCTGTGTCCTAAGTAGCGTTTTATGCAGCACCATCATAACCTCCCTGTTCTTATATTCTATGCCTCGGCTAATAAAGGCAAGTATCCCATATGTCTTCCTAACCACCTGATTTAGCTCCGCTGCGGCCTTCAGTGATCTATGGACAAGTACACCGAGGTCCCTTTGACCTTTTGTACTTCCTAGGGTCCTACATCCATTGTATATTCCCTTGCCTTTTAGTCCTCCCAAACTGTATCACCTCACACTTCTCCATTTGCCACTACTCTGCCCATCATACCAGCACATCTATATCGTCCTGTAATCTAAGGCTTTCCTCCTCACTATTTACAACACCACCAATTCTTGTGTCATCTGAGAACTTACTGATCCTACATCCTATATTCACATCCAAATCATTAATGTACAGTATAAACAGCAAGGGTCCCAGCACGGATCCCTGTGGTACACCACTGGTCACAGGCTTCCAATCGCAAAAACAACCCTCGACCATCACTCTCTGCCTCCTGCCATGCAGCAAATTTTGGATCCAATTTGCCAAATTGCCCTGTATCCCATGGGCTCTTATATTCTTAACCAATCTCCCCTGGGTGACCTTATCAAAAGCCTTACTGAAGTCCATGTAGTCGCCATCAACTGGTTTACCCTCATCTACACACCTAGTCACCTCCTCGAAAAATTCAATCATGTTTGTAAGGCATGATCTCCCCCTGACAAAGCCATGCTGACTTTCCCTGATTAATTCCTGACTCTCCAAGTGGAGATTAATCCTGTCGCTCAGCACGTTTTCCAACAATTTCCCAACCATTGATGTTACACTTATTGACCTGTAATTACCTGGTTTATCCCCACTACCTTTCTTGAACATTGGTGTGCATGTGGTATCACATTGCATCAGGGTTCTTGCAGGTTTGTATGGGGTTTAACATTTCATCAGGATCCTTTCAGGTGGTTTCCCAGCGTGTCGGGAACCTGCCAGATGTGTTTGGGATTCAGTATAGCAGGTGTGAAAATGTTTCACAGTTATCGCAATTGTGTTAGGTCTGTGTGAAATTTTGCAGTGCATTAACATGTGTGTAAAGCCTATCAAAGTATATCAATATTCTGGCTGCTGTGTATGGGATGGAACAACATATCGGCCTCCAATGTGTATATATACATATGGTTATTGTTTATTTGAAAAAACGGATTTTCTTGGGATATGCAATAAAAATATAAAATGAAATAAAAGCAAAATACTGCGGAGTTTGGAAATCTGATATAAAAACAGAAAGTGCTGGAAATACACAACAGGTCTGGCAGCATCTGTAGAGAGAGAGGCAGAGGTAACGTTTCAGGTCGGTAACCTTTCATCAGAACTGGAAAAGGTTAGAAATGGTAAAGGTTTTAAGCAAGTATAGCAGGGGTGGGGGAGAAAGGAGAACCAAATGGAAGGTGTGTGTTGGGACAGATGGCCGGAGAGATGAACTGACAAGGTGGTCATGGGGCAAAGACAGTGTGATAATGATGTGATGAAAGGCAAGGCATTAGTGCAGAGAGAGTGTTAATGACAGAATAATGAGCCGCCCAAGCCAAAAGCAGAAACAGGAAAAGAAAAATAGGAAGGTATATGGTAAAAAAGATGGAACAAAATAAAATTAAACTAAACAGCGCAGTCATGCTCTGAAATTAATGAACTCAATATTCAGTCAGGTAGGCTACAGCGTTCATAATTGGAAAATGAGATGCTGTTTCTCGAGCTTGCCTTGATGTTAACTGGATCACTGCAGCAGACCGAGGACAGAGAGGTGGGCATGAGAGCAGGGCTGTGTGTTGAACTGGCAAACGATCAGAAGCTCGTTGTCATGTTTTCAGACTGAACAGAGGGGTTCCGCAAAGCAGTCACCCGATCTGCGTTGGTCTCCTCAATGTGGAGCAAACCGCATTGTGAGCTGTGAATACAGTATATTAAATTGAAAGACGTTCAAATAAATCGTTGCTTGGATAGTGAGGAGAGAAGAGGTAGAAGGATGGATATTACACCTCCTGCGATTGCGTGGGAAGGGGATGTGGTATCGGGAGTAATGGAGGAGTGGACCAGGGTGTCGTGGAGGGAACATTCCCTTCAGAATGCTGACAGCGGAGGGGAGGTGAAGATACTTTACCTGCTGCATAAATTTTTAAACAAAATAGGGAGGAGAAATTAATACAAGGTTCAATTGCAACATGGGAACTCGGGATTCATATAAAGCATGAATCAGTCTATTAATTAATATTAATATCCCCTTTAAACCTCCTCCCTCTCACCTTGGCGGTGAGGTAAGAGTAGTGGATCACCTAAGAAACAATATCAATTGTAAGTGGAAATTTGTCAGGCAATAAAATGAACATTTTACAAAGAATAAAACTTATTTCAGCTTGTCTTATAAATTAATGCAGATGTATTGGCATGGAATGGTATGATAAAGCCATCTGATGTAATTAGGAAGCTGCCAAATATGAGAACATTGCCATGCAGGGTATACGTGTAGTCGAGAATGAAATGGATGAGGCAGAATCTAGAATTGTTTGACGTGCATAGAAAATGACAAAATGAGATGTTAAAATAGGATTGTGGAGTTAATTATATAAAACGAATCGAGGAAGCATAGGTGATTGAACGCTGAAGCGGAATGGTGGACCATTTATCCATGACAGATAATAAAGTTCGAGATAACAAACATATTTCATATACACTTCACAGAAAAGATTGTTAACATACAGTGACGTTCTTGTAGCAAATAGTTCTTATTGAGGATGACAGACTGATTACTTTTTGTTATGGTTTAGATAAATGAAGGAGATACTTTCTCCAACTTAACAGCAAATAGTTTTACAGTATTTGTACCTTTTTGTTCATCGGTATGCAGAAAGGGGTCAGTCGTTTTTTCCAAAAGGTCTTCTTGTGCGCCCAGCCATAATATAGCTCCAGTTATAAGCATTAAGAGGCCTTTGCATTGCCTTCAATCATTGTGGTATCAACAATTGCTGTAAATTAGAAAAAAAAACACGATAAATGTTCCTCTTATTCAAATATGATTAGCGAAAGTCTGAAACAACCCTGAATGCTACTGATGGATTATCTTCAGTATTTCTACTTGTCTTTCTTTGCCAGATGGTCTTAATCATCGTCATTTTAGACTTTTCCACCTAAATCACAGATTCATAACTAGTCGCCTCAAATGTTCTTCAGAGACAAATGAAATCTGTGTTTGAACTGACTGTGCACTTCGGTTATACCATTAGTTCAGCATGTGGCCGTGTGGAATTACAATACTTATCTCCAATATACGAATTGAAACATGATAACAACACGACGTGTGAGGCATTCAAAAGCAGAGTCGGCTTTAGGTTCATGGAATAAGATTGGAATATGTGACGGCCAGGGAACGATCTTTGTTTCGAAAACTCTGGATTATGAAGCGATCAAATCTTTTTGAATAATATACCATTCACGCACAGCCTCGATTACTCAACAGCTTCTGCTTTTGGGGCTCACTAACATTCTTTTCTTTCTGGCATCGGAAAAGGAATCACTATAACCGAGGGAACAACAATACTTTCTGATTACTGGGCATTGGAAAAAATAACGTGAGAGAATCATTCAAAAACTGACACAGCCACGATGTACAGGAAGATCTTCCGTTATATGGTAAGATTTTAAGATTCTATCCATCTATTTATCGACAGTCTATGTGTTTTTTTTACATGGCAAACCAATTTCTGACCGTTCTAGCAGTGCATTTTTGGAACTATAAGATAAACACGATAGAAAAGGAAACATTACTGTCAACCGTGCTGCTCTTCATTTCTTTTCTCACTTTCCAGCAATACTTCTTCGTGTGCTGATGGGTGTCAGGTTAAATATAATTGTATCATTCAATGGATAAATCATGGTATCTCATAGAGTCATAACGTATACAGCACAGAAACAGGCTCTTTGGTCCATTGTATCCGTGCCAGCCGTCAAGCACCTATCTACTCTAATCCCATTTTCTAGCACTTGGCCCGTAGCCTTGTATGCTATGGCGTTTCAAGTGCTTGTCTAAATACTACTTAAATGTTGTGAGAGTTCCTGCCTCTAGCACCTCTTCAGGCAGTGTGTTCCAGATTCCAACAACCCTCTGGATGATTTTCTCCCCCCGAAAACCTCGTGCCCCTTACTTTAAATCTAAACCCCTGATTATTGACACCTTCACTGAGAGAAAAAGTTTCTTCCTATCGACCCAATCTATCCCCTCATAACTTGGTACACCTCAATCAGGTCCCCCCTCAGCCTTCTCTGCTCTAAGGAAAACAATCCTACCTGTCCAATCACTCTTCACAGCTGAAATGCTCCAGCCCAGGCAAAATCCTGGTGAATCTCCTCTACACCCTCTCCAGTGCAATCAGATCCTTCCTATAGTGTGGCCACCAGAACTGTAAACAGTATTCCAGCTGTATCTGCTCCGGTTTACTTGTGCTTGGCACGAAATCATTGTGTAACGGTCCCCAATTGTGCAAAACTGGCAATATTGAATAATCTGCCCAACATACACCAGGCAAGATTGAAGTCATTGGAAGGGAAAAGTGGGCGGGTGTGTATTGGGCAGCTGAATTTCATTTACTCCTGTGTGAGTGATTCTATGCTGATGATTACATTAGGTTTGGGCGTTCTGCAATTTTTAAAATTACACTGGTTTCCGATTGGTATTAATTGATGTGGCTGTCAACTGCAGCTAAATTCTCTGGTATCTTGTAATACTAGTGGGGCATCGAAATAAAAATGGATTAGGTTGGAACAGGAACATTTTGCCAATTACCGGACACTTTTGTCAATGACAAAGGAGAAATACTCCGATCTGATATCTTTCTAAACTGAAGCAAACCATGTAATTGCCGTATATATATGGTAATCGAAGTACGTTCACATGAATTAAAGAAGCACACAATATACATACACACAATGTAGAAGTACAAATTGTGCATCTGCACAATGTAGAAACATATGAGGTACATACGAAAACGTAAAAGAACACGATGCACGTGCATAACGCATAAAGGTATAATTTTAAGAGTGCAAAACGTGCAAACACGCAATGAATCGGTGCAGATACATATATTGTCACAAGAGTTTTTTTTAATGAAAGCTAACAATTCTGTGTACTTTTAAAAACTGACAAAAAGGGTTTTTCTCTGTGAACATGGAATGCAGAACCTTGGTGTTTGAATTGAGTGAAGTGTGCAGACTGCAAAATTTCCAAGCAACTCACCAGGGAAATGACAAGAACGATTTATGACTGTCACAAGACTTGATTGTAGGTTTTAGTTCCACTTTGCACTGTGAACTGAAAAGCATTGCAGTGAGCTGGCTGGGACCTGTGTTTGTACACCAGAGAAAAAAGGGGTAGTCTTTGAAAAAGAACATTTGCCTCTCTTGGGAAAAAGTATTTATACATTTGAGATGTGGCTGTGGTCTATTTGGAGACCGAAAAAGACCCATGCAGAGCAAAAAACCCGAGGAAAAGAGGAGTTCCTACACCCTGTCGAGGAACATTGCTTTTCAGAGCGGAAGCCCTGCAATTTTAAAGGTAGTAGATACCGATTGCCTCCAGTCTCTGAAAAACCCCTGCCTCAAGAATGATTCCTGTTGCCTCTTGCGTTTTGGGAGATCCTGAAAATCAAGAAAGCTTCTATTGCTAGACTGCTGCTTCAAAGTCCAAGTAGAGTTGTTGCTGCACCCTTTGCTGAAATATCTGTTTGACGCCTGCTGCAGACGAATTGCCGTCAACGCCTACCCATCACAGACTGTTCATCAACTAGGCGAACTGGACTGTTCCCCTGGAGAGTCTTCAAATGGCATCCGACAATTTGACTCTGGAACATCTCACCAACTCGGAAATATCCTACCACACCGTGAAATCGCAATTATTTTATTATTCCTAAGGAACAGTTGAACGCCAAAAAGCCTTTCCACCGGTTAACCATTTTTGAAAGTATGCGTGTGCACGTGAGGGTTAGGAAGAATAAGGTGCAAAAAATTTTTTTTTCATGGGTAGATTTATATCACTATTGTTTAAGATTTAGTTGATTAGTAAATAGTTTATTTTGTTGTTGTGTAAACAAACCTGGCTTGCTGTGATTTATTCTGGTGGATACAAAATGTGTTTAAATTGTTTATTGTTCCAGGAGGTGCGAAACAATATTAGAAATGCTATGAACTGTGCAGTAGTGGGACTGAATTAACAGTGCATTACAACCGCCTGGGTCGTAACAATATGAACACATTTAGACAAAGAGTAAAATAAAATGAAGCAAGTCATACTTTTGCTTAATTTCAGCCATGTTTATTGACCCTCTGAGATGCAGAATTTCCACAGATATCTCATAATGGTAGATATTATTGTCACTTCTGGCAAATAACAACGAATAAATGGAATTAAATATAATATAAAGCACCAAAGCAGTCCATTCAATCCAACATGACTATGCCAGTGTCTATGCACCGGACGACCTTCCTTCCAATATTCTTCATCTAGATAGAGACACAAAGAGACGGAGAGAGACAGACAGGCAGACACAGAGAGGCGGACTGAGAGAGACAGACACGGGGTGGTGGCGGGGAGAGTGAGAGAGGGAGGGACAGAGAGACAGACAGACACAGGAAATGGGAGAGGGTGATCACGATCACTCTTGACAGTTGTACATCTACCTGGAATACTCTGCATCACCACATCAAGTGTGCAGGCAGACATTGACTCCTTTTGCAAGCAAAAACAATGGCAGGCATCTCACTAAATCAGTGTTCAACATAGTAAATTAATAAATTAGTCTTCAAATGTAAAGTTTGTTCAACAAAATGCACATCTTTTGTTGTTTGAACTAAGAGCAAAATACATTTATAATGCCTTTATCATTCCAAACTTTGCTCACCACCCCCATAAGTAGGACAACATTTGTAATGTAGTCCCTCACGCAGAAAGGCTGCCCACCCCTGATCTATGAGCAGACTTTTTCTGTTCCTTCCTTCCTCACGCATTTCTCGAGCATCCTCTTGAAAGCATCCATGCTATTTACCGCAATTTTCCTGTGGTAGTGAGTTCGAGTTCCAGTTGTAACCACGTTCCAGGTTTAAAAATGTTTTACCCTCAATTCTTTGTCAACTATTTTCATAAAAATCTCGCATTTATGGGTTTTTCCTCCTACGTCTACCTTATCAAACATCTTCGTAATTTTACCTATTCATCGTGTCATCGCTTTGTCTTATTTCATTCAGAGAAAAGAGCCCCAGCCTGTCAAGACTTCTCTGATAAGCAAGATCTCAGCTGTAGATTCATCTTTGTAATTTTTTTATTGCCACATCGCCAATGTTTCGATACACTTTTTGTATAATATGCAGATTAGAATTGTGCATACCACTGTGTGGTGCAATCAGGTTCCATAAAAGACGACGTTAATAATGGGTTTGTCCAGAAATGCTTAACTGAACACTTCTCTGCAAAACACATGCCACTGAAACCAGCTGTAGGTCTTACGTACTAACAAAACACCGTGGGTTGTAGTTTGTGCTCCTGCTGACAATGTGTTTATCATAAAGGGCACGTTAACTCCACATGCTCCATCGTCCAATATAACAGCATTGGAAGTAAAATCCATGCTGTCCATGCAAAGTGCAATTTAACAGATTAGAATGGAAACAAGAGAAGCTGTTTTATTCTAGTTATTCAGCGCATCTGACGCATCGATAACAGTTTTAGGTGATGGGCGATGCAGGTCAAACAGAGAAATGTTGTATGCCAATTGAGAAGTTGGAAATCATTTCACAGATGAAGAAACCTTCATTTTTTAAATTAAATATAGGCTTGTGACAAAGTTCCTGAAGTGCCATTCGCCAAGTTTCTTTTGAAAATATCGAATTAGATTATCGAATCTTACATCACACAAGGAGGCCATTCAGGACGTTGTGCCTGTGTACTATAATTGTATATTACTGCAAACAGCAATAAAAATAGCAATCAATATAGTAAAGAAATGCAAAGGCTTAAAAGGATAAATTCTACAGTACACATAACAATGGGGGAGTGAGAATGGATGCATAGATTTGCAAAAAAAAGAAACGGGTAAATAAAGATAAATAATTATCATGGGCCATTTCAACTAGCACCAGATATATTCGCAAGAAAAGGTAGTACAAGGGGAAAAGGCAATTAATTGATACGGTGTGCAGAGGACGCCTTCCTAGCCATTATGTTTGAAATATAACAAAAGAGGAATCACTGATATATCTATAACTAGAAGGTAAATCCGGAGCGGAACCCCGTAGGCGGTCATGCGTCACCTTTGGCATGTTTCCGGCAGTTCCTGCAGCCATACTGGTGCCAAACGTCGTGTCCTGCACTCCTTTGGACCCCACCAGAAAGGCCGAGAGGGGGGTTTTGACGACTGGGCAACTCTCAACCTCCATAAATTTGCCCAGGCATGCGCCATGGAGAGGTCACTCCATAGTTGCCTCACAGCGACTGAAACAACACGGAAGGCAGCAGTTACGGGTTATAAGTCCAGATAAATTGGCGTAGAAACTGGGCGCCACGGGTTGCCTTTGTCGGTGGGAGAGGTCATTGCACCTCACTGGACAGCTACCGCCCGCCTCAAACTGGGCAGCCCCCGGTCAATAAGGTTCTGTCCCGCCACAGTCTGCCTGCTTCAATGGGTGCTTGGAGCTCAGGGTCATTGCCCGAAAGGTGGACTGATACACCGCACCAAACAACATGAAAAAAGGAAAGAAGGTACCAGCCCTTCGCTTTGCAAGCTGGAACGTCAGAACTATGTGTCCTGGCCTGTCGGAAGACCTTACACAAATCAACGATTCTCGGAAGACCGCCATCATTAACAACGAGCTCAGTAGACTCAATGTGGACATTGCAGCACTTCAGGAGACTCGCCTCCCCGCGAGTGGCTCTCTAGCAGAGCAAGACTACACCTTCTTCTGGCAGGGCAGGGATCCTGAAGAACCAAGACAGCATGGAGTGGGCTTCGCCATCAGAAACTCCTTGCTCAGCATGATAGAGCCTCCCTCAAATGGCTCGGAACGCATACTGTCCATCCGACTGCTCACCACCTCTGGTCCAGTACACCTACTCAGCATCTATGCTCCAACACTCTGTTCCGCACCTGAAGCTAAAGACCAGTTCTATGAACAACTCCATAACATCATTAGCAGCATCCCCAACACCGAACACCTATTCCTGCTGGGGGACTTTAATGCCAGGGTTGGGGCCGACCATGACTCATGGCCCTCCTGCCTTGGGCGCTATGGCGTTGGAAGGATGAATGAGAACGGGCAGAGACTGCTTGAGTTGTGTACCTATCATAACCTCTGCATCACCAACTCGTTCTTTCACACTAAACCCTGTCACCAGGTTTCATGGAGGCACCCAAGATCACGTCGTTGGCACCAGCTAGACCTCATTGTCACAAGGCGAGCCGCCTTAAACAGTGTTCAAATCACACGCAGCTTCCACAGTGCGGACTGCGACACCGACCACTCCCTGGTGTGCAGCAAGGTTAGACTCAGACCAAAGAAGTTGCATCATTCCAAGCAGAAGGGCCACCCGCGCATCAACACGAGCAGAATTTCTCACCCACAGCTGTTACAAAAATTTCTAAATTCACTTGTAACAGCCCTTCAAAACACTCCCACAGGGGATGCTGAGACCAAGTGGGCCCACATCAGAGACGCCATCTATGAGTCAGCTTTGACCACCTACGGCAAAAGTGCGAAGAGAAATGCAGACTGGTTTCAATCTCATAATGAAGAGCTGGAACCTGTCATAGCCGCTAAGCGCATTGCACTTTTGAACTACAAGAAAGCCCCCAGCGATTTAACATCCGCAGCACTTAAAGCAGCCAGAAGTACTGCACAAAGAACAGCTAGGCGTTGCGCAAACGACTACTGGCAACACCTATGCAGTCATATTCAGCTGGCCTCAGACACCGGAAACATCAGAGGAATGTATGATGGCATGAAGAGAGCTCTTGGGCCAACCATCAAGAAGATCACCCCCCTCAAATCTAAATCGGGGGACATAATCACTGACCAACGCAAACAGATGGACCGCTGGGTTCAGCACTACCTAGAACTGTACTCCAGGGAGAATGCTGTCACTGAGACTGCCCTCAATGCAGCCCAGCCTCTACCAGTCATGGATGAGCTGGACATACAGCCAACCAAATCGGAACTCAGTGATGCCATTGATTCCCTAGCCAGCGGAAAAGCCCCTGGGAAGGACAGCATTACCCCTGAAATAATCAAGAGTGCCAAGCCTGCTATACTCTCAGCACTACATGAACTGCTATGCCTGTGCTGGGACGAGGGAGCAGTACCCCAGGACATGCGCGATGCCAACATCATCACCCTCTATAAAAACAAAGGTGACCGCGGTGACTGCAACAACTACCGTGGAATCTCCCTGCTCAGCATAGTGGGGAAAGTCTTTGCTCGAGTCGCTCTGAACAGGCTCCAGAAGCTGGCCGAGCGCGTCTACCCTGAGGCACAGTGTGGCTTTCGTGCAGAGAGATCGACTATTGACATGCTGTTCTCCCTTCGTCAGATACAGGAGAAATGCCGTGAACAACAGATGCCCCTCTACATTGCTTTCATTGATCTCACCAAAGCCTTTGACCTCGTCAGCAGACGTGGTCTCTTCAGACTACTAGAAAAGATCGGATGTCCACCAAAGCTACTAAGTATCATCACCTCATTCCATGACAATATGAAAGGCACAATTCAACATGGTGGCTCCTCATCAGAGCCCTTTCCTATCCTGAGTGGTGTGAAACAGGGCTGTGTTCTCGCACCCACACTTTTTGGGATTTTCTTCTCCCTGCTGCTTTCACATGCGTTCAAATCCTCTGAAGAAGGAATTTTCCTCCACACAAGATCAGGGGGCAGGTTGTTCAACCTTGCCCGTCTAAGAGCGAAGTCCAAAGTACGGAAAGTCCTCATCAGAGAACTCCTCTTTGCTGACGATGCTGCTTTAACATCTCACACTGAAGAATGCCTGCAGAGTCTCATCGACAGGTTTGCGTCTGCCTGCAATGAATTTGGCCTAACCATCAGCCTCAAGAAAACGAACATCATGGGGCAGGATGTCAGAAATGCTCCATCCATCAATATTGGCGACCACGCTCTGGAAGTGGTTCAAGAGTTCACCTACCTAGGCTCAACTATCACCAGTAACCTGTCTCTAGATGCAGAAATCAACAAGCGCATGGGTAAGGCTTCCACTGCTATGTTCAGACTGGCCAAGAGAGTGTGGGAAAATGGCGCACTGACACGGAACACAAAAGTCCGAGTGTATCAGGCCTGTGTCCTCAGTACCTTGCTCTACGGCAGCGAGGCCTGGACAACGTATGCCAGCCAAGAGCGACGTCTCAATTCATTCCATCTTCGCTGCCTTCGGAGAATACTTGACATCAGGTGGCAGGACTATATCTCCAACACAGAAGTCCTTGAAGCGGCCAACATCCCCAGCTTATACACACTACTGAGTCAGCGGCGCTTGAGATGGCTTGGCCATGTGAGCCGCATGGAAGATGGCAGGATCCCCAAAGACACATTGTACAGCGAGCTCGCCACTGGTATCAGACCCACCGGCCATCCATGTCTCCGTTATAAAGACGTCTGCAAACGCGACATGAAATCGTGTGACATTGATCACAAGTCGTGGGAGTCAGTTGCCAGCATTCGCCAGAGCTGGCGGGCAGCCATAAAGACAGGGCTAAATTGTGGCGAGTCGAAGAGACTTAGTAGTTGGCAGGAAAAAAGACAGAGGCGCAAGGGGAGAGCCAACTGTGCAACAGCCCCAACAAACAAATTTCTCTGCAGCACCTGTGGAAGAGCCTGTTACTCCAGAATTGGCCTTTATAGCCACTCCAGGCGCTGCTTCACAAACCACTGACCACCTCCAGGCGCGTATCCATTGTCTCTCGAGATAAGGAGGCCCAAAAGAAAGAAGAAGGTAACAGGTAAAAGTGAACTGCTTGGAGACATTGAAATACTCCAAAGCCAAAGGAGGGAGACGACTCTCTGGGCTGTTTGCTGCAGATCTGAGTCACACCTAGCAGAAGAGCAGAATCGGATTTGTATGACAGAATGTGTACAGTGTAAGCTGAAGCTGCATGACACAGAAACCGAGGTTTCAAAGGAACTGATCCTATCCACAAGTGCAATGTAGTTATTACCTGTGCCTATTAGGATAAGGACTGTCAAAGTGAAGTCAGACTGCTGATCATGGCATCTTAGAACAGGGTCGATCCAAAGGGGAAGGGGCAGGGGGTGGGAGGAACCGAATTGTGATATGGTAGCCATTGGCGATTCAATAATTCGGGGGTTGCGCGGGGGTGGGGGAGGGGTTCGGGGGTAGGGTGGGTGTCGTGGTGGCTGTTAGCAGGCGGGGTGGCTGTGGTGGTGGCTGTTAGTATCCTCATTACTAGATCGAAAATCTTGTGTTCTCTATATGGAGCCAGGCTGAGGAACATCTCAAACGCAAACTAGAAATGATGGAAATACACAGCAGGTCTGGCACTGTCTGTGGATAGAGAAGCAGAGTTAACGTTGCAGGTAAGTGACCCTTCTGCAGAACTGGCATATATCAGAAATATAAAAGGTTTTAAGCAAGTAAAGCGGGTGTGGGGCAAGATTGAACAAAAAAGGTGTTGATAGGACAAGGTCACAGAGAGTAACTGACCAGAAGGTCATGATGACGGAGATGTCAACGAAGCCTCGGCAAGCTGCTGCGCTGCATCTACTATACAGTACACACTACTGCTACTGCATGTCGGTGGTGAAGGGAGTGCTGATGAATCTGGCTGCTTTGTCCTGTAAGGTGTCGAGTTTCTTGGGTGTTGTTGGAGCTGCACTCCGTTTAGCTTAAAATCTGCCATAGGGAAAAAGTTTGATGCTATTACCAAAAATGTTATAGCAGGGCACTTAGAAAGATTTGCGGTAATTAGGCAGAGTCAACTTGAATTTGTGAAAGGGAAATCATGTTTAACCAATTTACTGGAGTTCTTTGAAGAAGTAACATGTTGTGGATAAAGGGGAAATCGGTGAAGGTACTGTACTTTGATTTCCAGAAGGCATTTGATAAGGTGCTACGTCAAAGGTTATTACAGCAAATAAAATCCAATGGTGTAGAGGGGGTGGGGGGGGGGGGTGGTGTTATATATTGGCCTGGATAGAAGATTGACTAGCTAACAGGAAACAGAGAGGAGGCAAAAACTGGTGATTTTCTGGTTGGAAAGATGTAATGAGTGGTGTGCCACAGGGATCAGTGCTGCGGCCTCAACTTTTTGCAATTTATATAAATGACTTGGATGAAGGGACCGAAGGTATGGTTACCAAATTTGCTGATGACACGAATATATGTAGGAAAATAAGTTGTGAAGTAGACATCAGGAGGCTACAAAGGGATAGAGATTGGTTGCGTGAGTGGCTAAAGGTCTGACAGATGGAGTATAATGTGGAAAAATGTGCAATATGCCCATTTTGGCAGGAAGAATAAAAAAGAAGCATATTATCTAGATGGTGAGAGATTGCAGAGCTGTGAGATGCAGTGGAATCTGGGTGTCCTAGTGCATGAATCGCAAGCAAGAACCTGGTTTAAAGTGTGTCTATTTCAACGCCAGGAGCATCCGGAATAAGGTGGGTGAGCTTGCAGCATGGGTTGGTACCTGGGATCTCGATGTAGTGGCCATTTCGGAGACATGGGTAGAGCAGGGGCAGGAATGGATGTTGCAGATTCCGGGATTTAGATGTTTCAGTAAGAACAGAGAAGATGGTAAAAGCGGGGGCGGGGGGGGGTGTGGCATTGTTAATCAAGGAGAGTATTACAGCGACAGAAAGGACGTTTGAGGACTCGTCTACTGAGGTAGTATGGGCTGAGGTTAGAAACAGGAGAGGTGAGGTTACCCTGTTGGGAGTCTTTTATAGACCTCCGAATAGTTCCAGAGATGTAGAGGAAAGGATAGCGAAGATGATTCTCGACAGGGGTGAGAGTAACAGGGTAGTTGTTTTGGGGGACCTTAACTTTCCAAATATCGACTGGAAATACTATAGTTCGAGTACTTTAGATGGGTCAGTTTTTGTCCAGTGTGTGCAGGAGGGTTTTCTGACACAGTATGTAGACAGGCCAACCAGGGGCGATGCCACATTGGATTTGGTACTGGGAAATGAACCTGGCCAGGTGTTAGATTTAGATGTAGGTGAGCACTTTGGTGATAGTGATCACAATTCGGTTAGGTTTACCTTAGCGATGGGCAGGGACAGGTATATACCGCAGGGCAAGAATTATAACTGGGGGAAAGGAAATTATGATGCGATTAGGCAAGATTTAGGATGCGTAGGATGGGGAAGGAAACTGCAGGGGATGGGAACAATCGAAATGTGGAGCTTATTCAAGGAGCAGCTACTGCGTGTCCTAGATAAGTATGTACCTGTGAGGCAGGGAGGAAGTTGTCGTGTGAGGGAGCCGTGGTTTACTAAAGAAGTTGAAGCGCTTGTCAAGAGGAAGAAGAAGGCTTATGTTAGGATGAGACGTGAAGGCTCAGTTAGGGCGCTTGAGAGCTACAAGCTAGCCAGGAAGGATCTAAAGGGAGAGCTCAGAAGAGCAAGGAGAGGACACGAGAAGTCATTGGTGGATCGGATCAGGGAAAACCCTAAGGCTTTCTATAGGTATATCAGGAATAAAAGAATGACTAGAGTTAGATTAGGGCCAATCAAGGATAGTAGTGGGAAGTTGTGTGTGGAATCAGAGGAGATAGGGGAAGTGTTAAATGAATATTTTGCGTCAGTATTTACAGTAGAGAAAATGTTGTTGAGAATACTGAGATTCAGGCTACGAGGCTAGATGGGATTGAGGTTCACAAGGAGGAGGTGTTAGCAATTTTGGAAAGTGTGAAAATAGATAAGTCCCCTGGGCCAGATGGGATTTATCCTAGGATTCTCTGGGAAGCTAGGGAGGAGATTGCAGAGCCTTTGTCCTTGATCTTTATGTCGTCATTGTCGACAGGAATAGTGCCGGAAGACTGGAGGATTGCAAATGTTGTCCCCTTGTTCAAGAAGGGGAGTAGAGACAGCCCTGGTAATTATAGACCTGTGAGCCTTACTTCGGTTGTGGGTAAAATGTTGGAAAAGGTTATAAGAGACAGGATTTATAATCATCTTGAAAAGAATAAGTACATTAGAGATAGTCAGCACGGTTTTGTGACGGGTAGGTCGTGCCTCACAAACCTTATTGAGTTTTTCGAGAAGGTGACCAAACAGGTGGATGAGGGTAAAGCAGTGGATGTGGTGTATATGGATTTCAGTAAGGCGTTTGATAAGGTTCCCCACGGTAGGCTATTGCAGAAAATACGGAAGTATGGGGTTGAAGGTGATTTAGAGCTTTGGATCAGAAATTGGCTAGCTGAAAGAAGACAGAGGGTGGTGGTTGATGGCAAATGTTCATCCTGGAGTTTAGTTACTAGTGGTGTACCGCAAGGATCTGTTTTGGGGCCACTGCTGTTTGTCATTTTTATAAATGACCTGGAAGAGGGTGTAGAAGGGTGGGTTAGTAAATTTGCAGATGACACTAAGGTCGGTGGAGTTGTGGATAGTGCCGAAGGATGTTGTAGGGTACAGAGAGACATAGATAGGCTGCAGAGCTGGGCTGAGAGATGGCAAATGGAGTTTAATGCGGAAAAGTGTGAGGTGATTCACTTTGGAAGGAGTAACAGGAATGCAGAGTGCTGGGCTAATGGGAAGATTCTTGGTAGTGTAGATGAGCAGAGAGATCTTGGTGTCCAGGTACATAAATCCCTGAAGGTTGCGAACCAGGTTAATAGGGCTGTTAAGAAGGCATATGGTGCGTTAGCTTTTATTAGTAGGGGGGTCGAGTTTCGGAGCCACGAGGTCATGCTGCAGCTGTACAAAACTCTGGTGAGACCGCACCTGGAGTATTGCGTGCAGTTCTGGTCACCGCATTATAGGAAGGATGTGGAAGCTATGGAAAGGGTGCAGAGGAGATTTAATAGGATATTGCCTGGTATGGAGGGAAGGTCTTACGAGGAAAGGCTGAGGGACTTGAGGTTGTTTTCGTTGGAGAGAAGGAGGAGGAGAGGTGACTTAATAGAGACATATAAGATAATCAGAGGGTTAGATAGGGTGGATAGTGAGCGTCTTTTTCCTCGGATGGTGATGGCAAACACGAGGGGACATAGCTTCAAGTTGAGGGGTGATAGATATAGGACAGATGTGAGAGGTAGTTTCTTTACTCAGAGAGTAGTAAGGGCGTGGAACGCCCTGCCTGCAGCAGCAGTAGATTCGCCAACTTTAAGGGCATTTAAGTGGACATTGGATAGACACATGGATGAAAATGGAATAGTGTCGGTCAGCTGGTTTCACAGGTCGGCGCAACATCGAGGGCCGAAGGGCCTGTACTGCGCTGTAATGTTCTAATTCTAATTCTAATTCTAAAAGGTTAGTATGCAGGTACAGAATGTAACGAGGAAAGCTAATAGAATGTTATCATTTCTTGCTGGGGGAATTGAATACAAAGGTAGGGAGGTTATGCTTCGGTTATACAAGGCATTGTTGAGACCACATCTGGAGTACTGTGTATAGTATTGGGCTCCTTATTTAGCGAAGGATGTAAATGCATTGGAAGCATTTAACAGAAGGTTTACTG
Source organism: Heterodontus francisci (assembly GCF_036365525.1). Classification (NCBI taxonomy): domain Eukaryota; kingdom Metazoa; phylum Chordata; class Chondrichthyes; order Heterodontiformes; family Heterodontidae; genus Heterodontus; species Heterodontus francisci. The sequence continues at coordinate 25,111,584 of NC_090398.1, read as the reverse complement.
GACTAATACCTGGAACTGGCAGGTTGTCTTATGAGAAAAGTGTGAACAGGCTAGGTTGGAGTTTGGATGAGTAAACGGCGACTTGATTTAACTATATAAGATTCTGAGGGGTCTTAACAGGGTGGATGTAGGAAGGCCGTTTCCTCTTGTGGAAGAATCTAGAACTAAGGGTCATGTTTAAAAATAAGTGATCACCCATTTCAGACAGAGATGAGGAGGGGGTTGTAAAATTTTGGAACTCTCTTCCTCAAAAGGCGGTGGAAGCACTGTATTTGAATATTTTTAAGACAGAGGTAGATAGATTCTTAATAAGCAAGGGAGTGAAAGGTTATCAGTGGGAGAGGGAATGTGGAGTTGAGGTTACAGTCAGATCAGCCATGATCTTGTTGAATGGTAGGTTCAAGGGGCCGAGTGACCTACTCCTGCTCTTATTTGCTATGTTCTTATGTTTATCCCGGTGGGGGATGCAGCAATGGTAATGCCATTAAATGTCAAGGGAGATGGTAAGTTTCTCTCTTCCTGGAGATGCTCTTTGCCTGGCACTTGTGTGGCACGAATGTTACTTGCCACGAGAGCATGGCTACCCGACCGAACCCGACTGCACCCGACGACATGTGTTGGATTCGGGTTGGGTCGGGTTGCTCTTCCGGGTCCAGCATTTGGGCTCGGGTCGGGTTGGGCCAGCTCGCACACGCTCAAACAGACTTGCATTATAATTGTGTTAGTGAAACACTGGAAACCGCAGATCTTTTGAAGTGTGCTTCCTACAGTGCTTGGTATTTCAACTTACTGTGTACTAATCAATAAACGGTTCTTGCATACATTGTAGCAGAACTAAGCCCCAGGCTCATAATTATCCGGTTAGCCCTTTCTTGCCCATCCCTGATTCTAGGGGTGTTGAAGATCTTTGTCGTTTTAATCTGAATGAAATATTTAGAATGTAATCAGTTGCTGCACTGTTATGTAATTAGATGTTTTTAATGAGTTCTATTTCTCATTGTGTTTTGTTTTATCTCTTGGTTTTCCTTCACGCTATGTATTCTTGGCGACAAAAGCGGTTGAACAGCTTCAATCTGCATTAATTGGAACGTGACCATTTTCATTAATTGCAGTTTTCAAATGAATTCACTGCTTCCCATTCGGGGTTGGTAAGACTTCTCTGCCTGCCTCAAAACATATTGTATTGAATAAAGAAAGTAAAGGATGCTTGTGAGGTAAATTAAGAGATTTAAAAGGGAAAGACAACGAATTATGCTCTAAACTTTGAATATATTTATTTAATTAATTGTCAGACCTGATAAATCGCTGTTTTATTAGTTTAATATGGTCTCAGTGTTTATGGATAATTAATGAAATTAAGAAGCATTTTTCCTTTACAAAGCTGGCCATTAGTAAGTAACAACAGTTATATAATTTTTAATACCTTTTAATTTCTTAATTCATATGACACCGCTCAATACAAAGCAGTCATAAATCAGTGTCTTTTTTTGTAAAATCTGACCTACCGGATTAAAATATTAAATCAAGGAGAGACATTTCAAAGATTACTGGACTAGTAATCCAGAGTTAAAACAAGAAATGCTGGAACCACTCAGCAGGTCTGGCAGCATCTGTGGAAAGAGAAGCAGAGTTAACGTTTCGGGTCAGTGACCCTTCTTCTATTTCCACAGATGCTGCCAGACCTGCTGAGTGGTTCCAGCATTTCTTGTTTTTATTTCAGATTTCCAGCATCTGCAGTATTTTGATTTTATTATAGTAATCCAGAGGCCTGGACTCACGATCCAGTGACAACCAGGACGTCAAGGTGGGAAACACTAAGCACTAGTCTGCAATGAGCTGTTCCATCTAAGGTAGAGCACAACCTCTTTAATATAGGAATGTATATTTTATAGCAATTAATCACTCAGGACCTTCCTGGTCTCTGCATCTCACCTGCTCACTGGATAAACTTGCAGCAGGTATTTCACCCTGTAAAGCAGGAGACTAGGTAATGTATAATATTTTCTGACCCATTGGGCAATGCTGTGCTATTTTGAGCAATACAGATATTGGTACTATGTGAGACACCCTACCTGGTGACAATTCCATGGGTTTCTGTTTTACTGGTGACCAAACAATCACTAACTTCTATGGTAACAATCTTTGGCTCACTACATCCGGTATGTGGCTCCAATCTTAAAGTACTTTTTAAACAACCTTTCAGGCACAGTTACATTGTTTTTTTTTGCTTATCTGCATAGGCTTAGAAACTGAAAAGTGGAAGCAATGTTAACTGAACATTCTGGTGGTCGGGTCGGGTCGGGCGTGGGAAAGAATTAAAGGACTTGGGCCGGGTTGGGTTTCATTTGCAGACCCGATCAGGCCTTTAATTGCCACTTACCAGCCCAAGCCTGAATGTTGTGCATGTCTTTCTGCCGTGGAGAGAGATGTGGCTGCTTACAGAACATCTGCGCAGGTTCAACCATGATCGTCCACAGTTGAACTCGAGGGTTACATTTCTGAGCCTGTAACTCTGTTTCTCCGTCCATAGATGCTACAAGACCTGCTGAATCTTTTCAACATTTTCTGATCATTATTTCGTTCAAGTAATCACTAGCAGAGCGGCCAGGCTCAAACACAGTCTGGCTTCCTTGAACACCCTGGATTTCCTGCACACGCTCACTGTTCCTCCCTGCTGATAATCCAGGCATTTAAAGTGACATAAACAAAAGCAGAAAATATTGGAAATTCTCAGCAGGACAGACAGCATCTGTGGAGAGAACAGCAGAATTAACGTTTCAGGTCGATGACCTTTCCTCAGGATCCAATTTGCAGGAAGTATTACTAAACGAAATCTCACAACGTCTTGGTAAAAAATGTAGGTGTTAAGGCCGGTCCAAAGAGAGAAGAGAGGTGGACAGAAGAAAAGATTTAGGGAGGGAATTCCAGCGTTTAGGACCTAGGCAGCTGAAAACACTGCCCCAGTGGTGAAAATCTGATATGCAACATAATTTGAGGAGTGCAGGCATCTCAGAGGATTGTAGTGCTGGAGGAGATTACAGAGATAGAGAGGGGTGAGACCACGGAGGGATTTGAATGAACAAGATGATTTTTAAATCGCAGCTTTGCTGGACAGGGAGCCACTGTCGGTCAGAGAGCACAGGGTTGATTGGTGAACGGGACATGCTGTGCATTAAAATACAGACAGCACAGTTTTGGATGAGCAGAAGACTATGGAGGACGAAGCTGGGATTCTGGCCAAGAGACCACTGAAATACTTGAGTTGAGACATAACAACAATAAGGATGAATGTTTCAGCACCAGATGAGCTAAAGCAGGAGCAGAGGTAGCTGATGTTAAGGAGGTGAAAATAAGCTGTCATGGTGATGTAGAACATGTGTGGTCAGAAACTCAATTCAGTGTCAAAATGGACACCGAGGATGGAAACAGTTCGACTCTGCCTCAGACAGTTGCCACGGAGAGGGATGTTGCCAGTGGCTGGAGAACAGAATTTGAATCAGTGGCCGAAGACAGCGCTTTAGGTCTCCCCAATATTTATTTAATTCAAGTAAATGTATGCTCAAATACTGGATGTCGGACGAGCCACATGAAAAATTTGTGGCGGAAGTGAGAAGAGAAGCCTTTGACGGTGAGTGAAGATGATTCTCTGGCTTCTATTGTTTTGAGAGCACTGGAACCAGGAGAGGATCATCCCACCCAGTTAGACAACAGAGGAGAGGCGTTGTATGTGTTGAAGGGTATTCCCAAGCGCAGAGGCACCTGCAGTAAATATCATACTGTTTAAATGTTATTTGAGTAACTGGGAACATATAATCTCAGTGAACAATGAAGAGGCATCATGGGGCTTAGTAGCTTGACCACATTCAACACAGGAGCTGAGTAACCTAAATTCAAACAAAGACTTATTTAATGAAAAGCAGATGTCCTTGTAGAATGCTGACAAAGATACCAGCCTGTAACAAGGTTAAGATAAGGTGGTGTGCATACATGAGAACCAAGGATGGGGGATTAGAAAGGAATGGAAAGCATAATGAGTAATCCCCTATCTGTCCGTGGAGTGGTCATGCAGCCCCTTCCACGCCTGGTCACCGCTTCCATTGGTCTTTAATAATCAATGTATATAATCTGTAATCATTATGATTGGACCATGTCCAGCCAGGATGGGCTGAGTAACTGTTTAAAAATGTATAAGTATCAATGATTTTTCTTTGTTTGGTGGAGAGGCATCTGGACAGCCCAGTGACCTGCTACCCACCAGCGTAACTTAAGTAAACTGTTTGGCATTGGAGCAGACCTGAGTGTCGAGTGATTCTTCTAGATACATTCCCGCTAACATATGTGTAGTCAACCTTGTCAAAATCTGCAGACTGGTTGTGAAGGAACGTTGAACAGTCACAGTCATATAGGATATAATTTGTAACTTTGATAAGGGCCTGCATCAGTGCTGTGGTTTGGGCAGAAACCTGATTGGTGGTCGCTCAAACATGGCTGTCCTGGAAAGATGGGCATTCATTGTGGATGCGACAACACATTCATGAGCTTGACAGGAAGAGAGTTTGGAGATAGGATGGTGGTTTGCAACGACAGATGGATCGAGGGTGTTTCTGTTGAGGAGAGGGTAATGACAACAAAAGTGGAGGAGGACAGTTCTTGAAGAGAGGAAGCCATTAACAATATCAAGTAACATGGGGACGATGAAGGGAAGGAGGTGGTAATTTAAATATAATGGTGGAATTATTTAGATAATTCCAGAAATAGCTGCAGCTCGTGGACTCATCTGAATCCCAGATGGAAAATATGAAGGGAAAACTGCATAAAAACTGATGTGTCCGTTTCTCGACAATGATTTTTCTCAGCATATTGCTGGTCTGGTCACTATCCTGATTCTAGCACAAGAGTCGCCGGTTAAGTCAGTCTTGTGGGTTCTGCAGGCAATGAACACACCCTGGGTAAAGATCAGTTGCACAATCCAGTCATAAACACAACCTTCAGCCTGATCAGTTCAATCCTCCCCCACCCTATTCTCTGGCACAGGGCTGAATCTGAATCACACACCGTCTCATTCAGAATGGATTGTCCTGATCCTTTAACCAAGGTCAAGAAAAGTAATTGTGGCAACAATGACGAAACTTCCCCCAAATTGTTCAGAAGAGCCCACACTGAAACCAGGTTCTATAGCCAGAATCAAATCTTTATCCTGAATTCAGTTTCATTGTTCACCATTAATTGTCTGTTATCAAACTATAAACGGGCAGAGAGAGCAAGGGACGAAGATTGTGGTTAGTTTATTGGGATCACACTTCTTAGAGAAGGGCAAAGTGAACCATCTGATTTAACACTGTTTTTATTTAGAATTACCTTTCCTTTAGATCATGAGCTGTTTCTTGGAGCCGATTTTAATTCACCATAAATGCAAGTCTTTAGAATTCCAGCTGTATTAATCTCAGCATCAGGCTTTTTACAATGTTCCCCTGATCTGGATTGTCACGGAGTACTCCAATCCCCTTCTCCATGTTTACAGTTAGTTTATAGTGAAGAGACCAATGATCATAAAATCAGAGAGACAATCTCCAGTTCATAAGTAATAGTCTCGGCTTTGATCAGGATGTTCACATCCACGATTATCAGGTTCCATGTTTCACGAACTGGAAATTAATCTGCAAATGTATGTAGTAAACAAGCAAAACCTTTGTATCATTGGCTGGCTAACTTTTATTGGTGGTATTGCAAATTTACCTTTCATTTCATTGAAATAAAGATTTGGCAGCAGATTCAATTAACGATGAGACTGATAAACTTTAGATTTCTAATTTACATTTATCATTGCTGAAAATAGAGATATGTTGTGGAAGCTTTTCGTCTTGTGCTCATCAGGACAATCTGAAAGAATACCACTGTCAGGGGAAGCAACAACGTTTTACTGTATGAGAAGAGAGTGCTGATTGTTTGGCAAGTGAACTCTGATTGGTTGAGGCATTGCCATGGAGAAAGCACCAGTTTATGGTGACTGGCAGTTAACTAACAAGCTTTGATTGAATTTTAAGACAGGCAGCTTGACTCTGATTGTCAAGGCTTTGCCCTGATGGATGAACGAGCAAATGGCTGTCGCTAATTTTGTTTAGCTGAAACAGGCACAATGTCTGCACATGTTCTTTCTGCCTGCAAGGAACAGGGCCCTGTGTATTAAAATAAAAGCAAAATACTGCAGATGCTGGGAATCTGAAATAAAAAACAAGAAATGCTGAAAATACTCAGCAGGTCTGTCAGCATCTGTGGAAAGAGAAGCAGAGTTAACGTTTCAGATCAGTGACCCTGCATCAGAATTAGAAAGTAGGTATTAGAAATGTAAAAGGTTTTAAGCAAGTAAAGCGGGGGTGGGGCAAAAAATAACAAAGAAGAAGGTGTTGATAGGACAGGGTCACAGAGAATAACTGACCAGAAGGTCATGGAACAAAGTCGAACGGTATGTTAATGGTCCCGAATGACAAAGCATTAGTACAGAGAGGGAGTGAATTAACTGCAAAGCACAATGCACTCCATTCACAAACATTAAAAAACAAAACAATGGATAGGCACAGTAGAAACAAACTAAAAACACTGATAAACCTAAAATTAAATGACCAAATCAAAAAGGAAAAAGAAAAAATAGAAAAAAAGGGGAAAAAAAACTAAACATAAAAAGGGGGACTCGGCATGCTCTGAAATTATTGAACTCAATGTTCAGTCCAGCAGGCTGTAGCGTGCCTAATCGGTAAATCAGGTTCTGTTCCTCGAACTTGCGTTGATGTTCGCTGGAACAGTGCAGCAAACACAGGACAGAGATGTGAGCATGAGAGCGGGGGTGGGGGGCGGTGGGGGTTGAAATGGCCAGCAACTGGAAGCTTACAGACTGAGTGGAGGTGGTCCACAGAGGAGACCACATTGTGAGCAGCGAATACAGTATACTAAATTGAAAGAAGTACAAGTAAATCGCTGCTTCACCTGAAAGGAGTGTTTGGAGCCTTGGACAATGAGGATTAGCCCTGTATATTAATATTTGTAGCTTCCAGTATGCGCAAATGCGCTGCACTGCAAGCCCGACCAATGATCTAAAATAGGTTTTCAGCGTAATTCTTAGCACACTGAGAATTATTTACCACTTGACTTTAAAAAAGAGGGGTTATCTGCCAAGTGAGTAATCCTCTTTGGACTACTTGAGCGATTACCAGCCTCATAGAGTCACTGTCCGCTAATTCAGTTCACTGCACTTGGTATTAAGATGACGGAATGGTGGGACAAAGTGAATACACTGGGTTGTGACTGCATTCCACCAGTATCAGCTGAAGAGCTGAGCACCATAACAAGCTGTCCAAGCCACCTAACTCCAAAGCATCTGACACTGGCGTATTGGATAATATAAAAAATTGACCAGCTGTAACTTATCCCAAAGTCAAAACATATCACCCTATCAGCCACCTCACAATGATCAGCAAAGTGGTAGATGAACTCATCAATAGTGCCTTCAAATGTCAGCATTGCCCCAACAATAACCTGTTTATGGGTGCTCAATTCTATTGCACCTGAAATCCTGACTTATTCACAAATGCAAGAGTTAAATTCCACAGAAGTGGTGATCGCAACTCCCCTTAACAAGGCAGCATTTGACTCACTTTGATACCGAAGATCTGGTGCACTGGCATCAGTACTCAAGGAAGAGGGAGCTATTCCGTTGGGATGGGCTTCACTTGAACCCGGCTGGAACCAGTGTCCTGGCTAATTGCATAACTAGGGATGTAGACAGGGCTTTACACTAATGGGGGGGGGGGGGGGGGGGGGGATGTTTGGGTAAAGGAACATTTAGAAATCCAAACAGAGAGGTCAAGGCATCAGAGCAGGATGTGGGTAACTCCCAACAGAATGGGACAGGAAGGGGCAGAGAGTTTAATAAAAATTATATATTGGCAAATAAGGTAATTGCAGGGAATAGAAGTGAAACAATGCAGTTAACAGATTATATGGAACTCCATGGAGATTTTGAGATACTACGAAACATATTGGAGGGGGACTACTCTCTGGAACGTTTGCTGCCGATCTTGGTCTCACTTGGTCACACAGAGGAGCAGAATCAGGTTGGTGCGACTGAATGTGTACAGATTAAGCTGAACTTGGATGAGATAGAAAATGAAGTTGCACAGAAACTGATCCTATCCAACAAGTGCAATGCAGCTAGTACCTGTATCGAGTAGGATAAGGACTGTCAAAGAGCAGCGAGACTGCTGACCATGGCACCTTGGAGCAGGGGGCCTAACAAAAAGGGCTGGAGGAGGCGCAGGAGGGGAAGCCAAATTGTGATTATGGTAGTTGATGGTGGGCGGAGGGTGGGGGCGTTCAATAATCCGGGGGAGCGGGACGGGCTGGTAGCATCCTTTTAATCTAGATGGAGAGTCGGATGTATTGTGTTGGCTATCTGGTGCCAGACTAAGCAACATTTCAAATCGGCTTGAAAGGTTTTTGGAGAGAGAATAGGGGAACCTAGTCCCTGTAATCCGTGTTGTGAAAAACATAAGCATTCAGCGAGTATCAGGAGCTAGGAGCTAACATTAAAAGAAAAAAAGAACGTTTGCAATACCTGGATTAATACCCATGCGACTTGCAAATTGGCAAGTAGATTAGGGAGGTGAACACGTGGCTGAAAGAGGGGTTCCATTTCAGGTGAGACGAGCATAAGTCTTGGCACAGGAAGGAATTGTAACTTCGGACGGACATTGCCTGGACAGGAGGGAGGGGAGCTGACAGTTCTCAATATTTGCTCCAGACTCCATCAAGGCTCATGACATCAGATCGAATATCGACAAGGAAACTACCTGATTATCAACTACTGTCCTCCTTCAGCTGAGGAATACATGCTCTCGAAGGTTGAGCACCGCTCGGAAGAAGGATGGAGGGTAGCAGAAACACAGTGTGTGCTCTGGAAGCTCATCACTGAGAGTCTCTTGGAAGCACCACTACTCATTGAGTTGGTCGAGTCCTGGAGTCAGTCTGTCAGCCCTGTCAGTCTGGGAATGTGGCAGGCGGTGAGAGAGCCAACTCGAGAGAAAACCTATTTGACCTGATCCTCATGAATCTAGCTAACAGAGGCATCTGTTCACGAGCGTATTTTTGGGAATGTTAACCGCACAGTCCTTGTGGAGACGTTGAAGACCGTCTTCACGCAGACGACACTTTCCATCATGCTGTGTGACATTACTACCATGATAAATGATAGTTATATTCAAAAGAGGTCTCACAGATCAGAACTGGGGATCGATGAGAAGCTGTGGGCCATCAGAAACTGCTGAATTATATTCCACTGAAAGGTGCAACCTCATTGCCCGGTATAACACTCACTTTGCCATTAGAATCGATCCAATGAACCATCCATGATTCAATGAGGTATCTAAATGAGTATGCCACGAGCAGTACCAGGCGTTACTGAGTTGCCAACCTGCGAATTGGCAAGACAGGACTTCATGCATGCTAAACAGTAGAAATAGCATGCTTTGGATGAAGCTAAGTGAACCGACAACCAACGCTCTGTACTCCTGCCACATCCAGTCATGAATGATGTACGACTTTTTGAACAACTAATGCTAGGAGGAGGCTCAATGGACATCCGAATCCTCAATAATTGCGGATACAAGTTTGTGAGGGAAAATGTCAAGTTCGAAGCGTTTGCAAAACCTTCAGCCAGAAATGCCAAGTGGATGATATTGGTCTCCTGCTGAGCTCCCCACAATCACCGTCTTCAGTCAAGTCGGTTATTCCCACGTGCTATCAAGCGTCAGCTTTGTCAACTGGATAAAACAAAATCTACTGGCCCCGACAACCTTACGGTTGTAATGTAGGAGACAAGCTACAGAAATAGTCCCACACTTAGTCAAGGTTTACAACAACACAGATATCTAAACGGCAAACTGGAAAATGCTCAGTTACATCCTATCCACAAAACACATGACAAGTCCAATACAGCCACTTACACACAGCCTCCTCCCCCCGCCTCACCCCCATTAGCCTTATCTCGATCGTCAGAAAAGTTATCGAAGATATCTTCAAAAATATATCAAATCGCATTTATACATATACGTAATATATTTGTATTATACTTTATCAGTGATAGAAGAGACATTGAAATTTTCACTGAAATGTTTGAGAGAAAGAAATCCCGAAAACTAAAATAGAGGAAGAGGTTGTCAGCACAGAATTAAAAAGAGACAGTCATGCTTGAACAACATTACTGAATTTTTCGAAGAAGTAGCAGATCACGTAAATATGGAAAATGTGGCGGATGTAAAATACATGCAATTTCAATAAGCCTTCAATTCAGTACGATATTGTCAAATCAAGACGAATGCTATGGGATGCACAGCTTCGGGATAAGCAGCAGGTTGGATAGCAAACCAGTTGCAAAATAGTCAACAGAATATTGGGTGGAACGGTTATTGCTCAGTCTGGCGAAATGTAGGAAGTCTTATGCCACATGTAGAGCTGGAAGTACTGTTGGTTCAATATTCATATAAATGGTTTAAACTTGCGAATTATGTAAATTTGCTGTTGAGTCCAAATTGTGGGGATAGTTGTTACTGTGGAAGAAATAATGGCATGCACCTGTTGGGGTTTAAATAGCAAATTCTTCGTGTCGTAAAAATCGCTGTGAGAGTGTACTTTATTACTACTTTATTATTATTACTCGGAAATGCATTACTTTGATTGTATTGATTCCTTTCCCCTTTTTACGTTTGAATTTATATTTTACGTATTCTCTGCTGTGTTGAAGATTGACTGTTTCTGACTTTGTCACGTGACATTGCATTTTGCTAAATTTCAGTAAATAAAGTATTTGGAAAATTTTTATTTTAACAACATTTGGACAAAGATGGATGTTCGGTGTGTTTCTTTTCCCTGTTGTATATAATTGCCTGTGTGGTGGGGTTTTCACTGGATTAGTAATCCAGAACACAGCCTAATGCTCTCGGGACATGCTTTGAATCCCGGCATGGCAGATGGTGAAATTTAAATTCAGTTAATAAATATGGAACTAAAAGCTAGTCTAATGATGACCACGAAACTAATGCCAAATGTTGTAAAAACCCATCTGGTTCAATAATTTCCTTTCGAGAAGGAAATCTGCCGTCCTTACCGGGTCTGGCTGACAGGGCACTCCAGACCCACAGCAATGTGGTTGACTCTTAAATACCCTCTAGAATGGCCTAGTAAGATATTCAGTTCAAGGGCAATTGGAGATGGGCAATACATGGCCATTGAAACCAACTTCCCACAGCGAATGATGAAAGTATTCAGCATCCTAGAGCCAATCTATTTTTAAAAAGTAAGAAATACATTGTGAAAACCTGCACAGACATCTAGTGCTATTGAATGAAAATTTAACATTATGAAGCACTGAGCACGCTGTGACGTATTGTTTACTCCCTGTTCGAGTTTCATGACATCTTCTAACTATGCAACCACTGCCTACGTACCCACAACTCTGTCATTCATATATATCGAAATGTTCAGTGGTACTAATATTGAGCCATTCTGAATATCGCTATGTACTTACATCCAGTCTGAAAGGAACCGTTCACCACCACTCTGTTTTCTGTCCCTTAGCCAATGTTGAATGCAAGCTGCCAGTGTCCTATGAATCCGATAGGATTGCATTTATCTAACAATTTTATGAGCTCCTACATTATCAAATAGTTTTTGGAGGTGCAACATACACAACAGCGACCGTACTGCCATCATCAACCCTTACAGTTACTTCATCCAGGAGCTCAGTCAGTTAAGTAAAGAATGATGTTCCCTTAACAAATTGGTTCCGACCATCATTTATTGGTCTTTACTTTCCCAAGAGTCAATTATTTTTCCTGATTTCCTCTCTGCAAATGTTTCTGTTACAGTGACTTTACACCAACTAGCCTTACTTTCCTCAGGTTTTCTCTCTACCCTTCTTTGAACAGGATGCAACATCTGCAATTATCCAGACCTATCGAACAACTCCCATATCGAAGGAGGATGGGAGGAGAATAGCAGTAGCACTGTTAGTTTCTACACTTAGTGCCCTCAGAAAGCTAGTTACATCCCATCTTATTCAGTTTGTGTACTGCCAACTTTCTCAGCTTCATCGCTTTATCTTTTATGCTCTCATTCAATATCACTTATACCTCTTTCTGCACTACCACATGGATAGCATCATCTACTCTGATGAAGAATACTGCAAAGTATTCATTTATTAGTTAAACCATACGTGGTGCCAAGTACATAGATGTCAAATAGGGCTAAATAAACATTCTACTGGTGACCATGAATTTCAAGCATACAACCTAGAAAATCCTTCATAACCCGTCACTCTCAAGCCAGTAATAAACCGTGTACAACTGGAAATGTACTGGAGCCACAGGTAATCTTTAGAAATGTACACCTGCTCAATATCAAAGAGCTACTGGCAAGCTAAAGATCAAACATGCATTTCGGACTAATTCACAATTATCATAATCTAAATGTGCCTTTGAGGCGATGCAGCAGGCAATTGCAGGTTTGCATTCAAGCGCTGATTATACACAATTTTCCGGAGATGTAGCTTTCACTCATCCACTTCCACTGAGGTGGTGGATTGTGCTGGCTGGGAGGGAAGCCAACTTGAAAGGATGTCTGCACGGCCTAGAAAGCGTGCATTCAGGTTCTCGGATGCGGCATTGGAAGTCCCAATGGAGGAGTACAGATGAGAAGGCGTGTCCACTACTCGCAGGGGAGAAAGAGGCCACAAAGATAACTAATGCATTGCATGTGGGAGGAGATCTCCCGGGAGGTGACCACCAGAAGTTCTTCCCCGGTTCGTAGTTCCAAAGAAACAAAGAAACTTCAGGCCACAAGACGAGGTCATTCCACCCATCTTGTCCGTGCCGTCTAGAAAGAGTTCACCAGTCAAATCACAATTTCCAGCTTTTGTTCCGTGCATACCGAAATTGTTTTTGTTTTGATGCAATGAGTGTTGCCATGTCAACTCCCGTTTCAATCAGTGAGTTGCAGGCCCCACTAACCTTTGGGTGAACAAACCCTTCAAAGCTCCCCTCAGTTTTTTCTACATTTTTTTTTACACCTGTGCCCACTTATTCACCGCTACGCTAAAAGGCATAATTCACTTAACCTCATTCGATCTCGGTCCTTTATAAATTTATACACCACAATTATTCTCCCAATCAGTCTCCTCTGTTCCAAACAAAGAAAGCACAACTTATCCAATCTTTCTTTATCGCTACATTTCCCCATTGCTGGCAACATCCTCGTAAATCTCCACTGCATCATATCTGGTATGAACACAAAATATTTGATTACTACACATGAGTTGTTAAATTAAGATGCAATCATGCAATCATACTTTTCAATAAATGTATCGTCATCGCCATCAGCACAAATTCAATACGCTAATCCACCATCTACTATACAGTGACATTCACACACTGCACATAAGTTGGGTGTCTAGCTAAGCATTGAGGTATATAACTCCCCAGGGCCTGATGGGATCTACCCCAGAATACTGAAGGAGGCAAGGGAAGAAATTGCTGGGGTCTTGACAGAAATCTTTGCATCCTCATTGGCTACAGGTGAGGCCCCAGAGGACTGGAGAATTGCCAATGTTGTTCCTTTGTTTAAGAAGGGTAGCAATGATAATCCAGGAAATTATAGGCTCATCATTACGTCAGTGGTAGGGAAATTATTAGAGGGGATTCTTCGGGGCAGGATTTACTCCCATTTGGAAACAAACAAACTTATTAGCGAGAGGCAGCATGGTTTTGTGAAGGGGAGGTCGTGTCTCTAATTTGGTTGAGTTTTTTGAGGAAGTGACAAAGATGATTGATGAAGGAAGGGCAGTGGATGATATCTATATGGACTTCACTAAAGTCTTTGACAAGGTCCCTCATGGCAGACTGGTACAAAAGGTGAAGTCACACGTGATCAGAGGTGAGCTGGCAAAATGGATACAGAACTGGCTCAGTCATAGAAGACAGAGGGTAGCAGTGGAAGGATACTTTTCTGAACGGAGGGATGTGACTAGTGGTGTTCCGCAGGGATCAGTGCTGGGACCTTTGCTCTTTGTAGTATATATAAATGATTTGGAGGAAAATGTAGCTGGTCTGATCTGTAAGTTTGCGGATGACACAAAAGTTGGTGGAGTTGCGGATAGTGATGAGGATTGTCAGAGGATACAGCAGGATATCGATCGGTTGGAGACTTGGGTGGAGAAATGGCAGATGGAGTTTAATCTGGACAAATGTGCGGTAATGTATTTTGGAAGGTCTAATGCAGGTGGAAAGGATACAGTAAATGGCAGAACCCTTAGGAGTATTGACAGGCAGGGAGATCTGGGCGTACAGGTCCACAGGTCATTGAAAGTGGCAATGCAGGTGGATAAGGTAGTCAGGAAGGCATACGGCATGCTTGCCTTCATCGGTCGGGGCACAGAATATAAAAATTGGCAAGTCATGCTGCAGCTGTACAGAACTTTAGTTAGGCCACACTTAGAATATTGCGTGCAATTCTGGTCGCCACACTACCAGAAGGACGTGGAGGCTTTGGAGAGGGTACAGAACAGGTTTACTAGGATGTTGCCTGGTCTGGAGGGCATTAGCTATGAGGAGAGGTTGGATAAACTCGGATTGTTTTCACTGGAACGACGGAGGTGGAGGGGCGACATGATAGAGGTTTACAAAGTTATGAGCGGCATGGACAAAGTGGATAGTCAGAGGCTTTTTCCCAGAGTGGAAGAGTCAGTTACTAGGGGACATAGGTTTAAGGTGAGAGGGGCAAAATTTAGTGGGGATGTGCGAGGCAAGTTCTTTACACAGAGGGTGGTGAGTGCCTTGAACTTGCTGCCGGGGGAGGTGATGGAAGCAGGTACAATAGCGACGTTTAAAAGACATCTTGACAAATACATGAATAGGATGGGAATAGAGGGATACGGTGCCCGGAAGTGCAGAAGGTTTTAGTTTAGGCAGGCATCAAGATCGGCGCAGGCTTGGAGAGCCGAATGGCCTGTTCCTGTGCTGTACTGTTCTTTGTTCTTTGTTCCATAACAGCCCCGACTTTCACAATTTCTATTCACACCTCAGACACGTCTCGCTGCTCTTCATGCAAGTGAGGCATCACACATGAAATGAAACTTGGCAATCCACTCATTCACAATCAACATTCTTTCCCTTAAAAAATAACATAATGAACAGCAGCAGGACATGACCAGGGTAAGACAACCATGCCTGCATGATATCACTCTCATTGAGGAAGCATTTCGTGGCATGATCAGGAGGTGGCAGCAGAGGTAGAGCAATGGGCATATCACCTATATGTAGGTGTTCACTCCAGTTACTGATTGAAGCTATCTATTTCTGATCTTTGATATCCTTAAGCTATACTTACTCCCAGGCTCCACATGGTCTCATCGCACACATCATCTTACAGTGGCCACAGACACGGGGTCCCAACCCCGCGTTATCCATGCAGGCTCCAGAGCAGAAAAACTATCCCACTCATCAGAGCAAGTGCCAAATGAGAAAAGAAAAAGAAAACATCTCTACACGTCACCACGCTCCATGGGGGAAGAGGATGCGAATGAGGAGGAGCAGAAGGGAGGGCGGGGGGGGGAAGATGTGGAGAACGAGGCAGAATGCATTGTGTGAATGCCGGAAACTGTCTGAGGCAACAGCCCAGAGAAAGGCAGCATCTTTAACGGACATGCCATGTTAGAGGAGAGATCCTTATAGTGGGATGCATCGGGCATTGATGTGCATCAGCCATACAAAACAGATAGGACAACATAAGTGCCACCATTCCAGGGGGCAAGGGTACATGTTTGTTCCACTGTAGATGATTCAGATGAGATTTTCACAGGGCCAAGTTTTATAAAAAGGCTGCTGTGTGCAGCAAAACAAAACGAGGTGAAATGGAGATCCAGCAGGAAACCATATGTCATGTACATGGGTGGATAGACAAGTCGGCCTCCACTTTGGGCCATCGCTTGATGCAAAGCTTGTAACACCTGCTCTCCAGTGTTGTGCTGCTAATCAGTGCCAGCCACTGACCTGTGAAGCTTAACATCATGCAGCTTCTGATGCCTAAAGGGGCAGCTGCCAATTCATGCATTGCAGCATCTATGGAATGACACAGATCCATACAATTTTTGCAACTTCCATGGATGAGTGACGCAATTTCATGCAGCGTCCAGTTTATATCTAGGCTGTATGTTGAAAGGGACTTGCAGAGTGTTTCCAATAGCCATAGAGCTGTCCTTCACCAGATTATTAGGCACATGAAGAAAGCACCAGTGATAAAGGCACAGGAAACATGGTGCAAGAACATATTGGTTTTCCCAGCCTATCAAAATATACGTTCCCTTCCCTGCTCCTGCACCATTGCCAGTCAGTCAGGTAGCCCAGGCTGCTGAAGCCCTTTGCCAAGTGTATCACAGCCCATAACTTCACGAAGGTTTCCCAGGAAGAAATATGATCTATCTCCTTCAAATTCTCAGCAGCCTGCTACTGGCACTGTGTTCGTACTTCGTAGAAACACCTGGTTTCACAAGAACATATATAGATAGCCATTAAGGTAAGTATGGGAGTGAATAGCATAATAATATTGTGGATATTGTGTTATGTTTACATGGTTATGTATGTACAGAACTATGATGGTGATTGGTTCATGGTGGAGTCGGTTGACTTTTTTAAAATTGTGATCGTCATTCTTCATGGAAAAGAGCTAAAACGGATTGAGAGCAGATGATGGAGTGCCTGTTAAATCCCAGTACTTGGAAAGTGTGGCACGTGACCACAGTACTCTGTCATCTGCTCGTGGAGCCCGCATCCAAAAAGCACTTTTCAATAAGGTGGTGATGAGTGTTCCTTCCAGAGGAAGCCAAGAACCCAGAAGATTCTGCTGCTCCTTCTGGACCACCTCCTCTTCCTCTTGTACTTCAGCAGTCCTCTCTTCTGGCTCCTCATCTGGATCCTCTACCACAATTGTTGTTTGTAATTCATGCACTCCAATGATTTCCAGAATATCAACATGAGTTTGGGTACTTCGACAGAGCACTCTAGGGCACTTGCTGTCTTGCTAAGCCATCTGAACGTCTTCCTCAGGACTCCAGTGACCTACTTAATGATATTCCTTGTGGGTAATTGCTCTTATTCTATGAATACTTAGCTGATGTCTAGGGGTTTCTCAGGACAGTCATGAGCCCTGGAAATAGATGGTATACATACACATTGTGTTGGAGCTCAAAGAGCTTTGAGAGTCATCATAAACGCAATGTGGCAGCTCCCTGGATAGCAGACTTTCAACTGTCTGGGGCCCTAACAGTGGTTCCAGAAAAGCTCCATATTTAGATCTGGAATCCCTCTCTTAAACAAACCCTAGTTTAAACGAGCGGCTCGCGTGGCAACATGTGTGAAGTCATTTGCTTCCTGGGACATTGCAAATCGTGTAATCCTATTGGGTCCTGGAGCACTCAGTGTCTGGTCTTCTTGGGCATTTGGAAATAGCATGTAATCATTCCTCAGTCTTTGTAGAGTCACAGAGACCTCTGTTACCAACGAGACTGGAGAAGTGCACTGTATTTCTCTAGTTCCATTTCTCCATGGGTCACAACATATATTTAAGTGTTTACCCAGTCATCGCTCAGACTAATTATGTAGTCCGTTTTTTATTTCAGAATAAAATCCACTGATCAGGATTCTTGAAGAAACAACAAAATAATTAATTTATTATAAAACTAGGATGCAAAGCATTCACATACAGATTAAAATATGAATGATCCCTTCTAGATAAGCCCACCACACACAAACACTTACACATACACACCGATTAAAGAAACATTGAAGAAGTTTTCTCTGCAGAGATCTCTTCACGAGGAAAAAAGACAAAAATACTTTTACCAAATACTTGTTAGGTGTGAAAAAGAAGAGGAAAAGATATGTTATGATATCGTTTTCCCTTTATTCTGGCATCCCAAATATGCATACACGGCAGTACTGGGATCTCTTTGGAGCAGTTCTCTTCATGTGATTTCGGGGAATAGTCTAGCAGGCTGTCCAGGAGAAATGTGGCATCAGGGATTTCAGCTATCACACTGTATTCTCAGCGTTCCACAGAGAGATGGAAATGGAAGAGCTGGTAGCTTCTCTCTTGGCAGGCTGGCTTGCAAATGAATCAAAACAATATTCAAAATGAAACAATTCGTGACATGTTATTTCTCTGTGAACAACTCCCTATAGACAGAAGGCTCCTGCTGGTCGCTTAGCTGAAGATTTGTGACTTCCGTAAGTTTGATTTGAAACAAAGTCCTTCCCGTGACCCTTCAAAAACAAGGCAAGAAGCTCCTCAAGTATTCCCACGGAATTTTACCAACAAGTCCTCAAAATATTAAACCATGGAAGCACTTTCTTAACACCTTCCTTCCGCAGAGGTGCAGGGAGAATTGTTAAAAGTTATAAACTTGACAGATTCCTGCGATGCCCACCTTTGTAACGCTGCACCTATTCAAAGTACTCGTCTTGTGTCATCTGAATGTGTCATTAGTGTTCTCTGAAAACCTTAGGTGGAGAGGGATTACCGCTGACCGGCCTACCGTCCTTCTGGCCCTTCTCCTGCAGTAGCCATGCAGTTCTACCTTGCGTTATCTCCTCCTCCAATTCCTCATGTTGCCACCCCTAGAAATGCTCACCATTTCTACTGTTCACTGTGGCATGGATAACGAAGTGGAGCACAGAATTTACTCATTATCTGTGAAGACCTGAGAGAATTTCAGAGAAAATGTTGATAGTGTTGATCCAATCTTGACAAAGTGTTGTTTAACGTTTTATGATGAGTCTCAAAAATCCTCTCACTACGCAAAGTAGTCGGTCGATCTCACATTTTATTTGAATGCTGAGCATTGCCTTAAGTAGAGCTCGCAATCCTCAACCACGGTTTCTTTACAGTGTAGATATAGTTGGTGTTCGTCGCAAAATGATGCCATACCCACGTCAATGGCGTGAAGTTTCTTTAATGAGCATTAGCAGGAAATTTCATTGTGAGGCAGGTCCTTAATGATCTTCCAGGTACTGCTCCTAGCGGTGCTTCAACTTGTTTATCAAAATACTACCAAGTGCTAAACGCAGACGGAACCAGCATTATAGCTTAAGTCCCAGGTTGACCAACACGAAGACCACGCAGAAGTATGAAATGATAGACAGATGGACCAGAGCTCACATTCGTAATCAAGTGCACCCAGACCAGTGTGGCGCTGAACAATCAGACGATAATAGGACGATGAGACAGCATTAACATTCCTATTCGCAATAAGTGTGATAACAGTACTTGGGTTCCAATGAGAAAGCACTGTGCGTGGAAGTGTCTTAAGCCAAAAGTTGAAAGTGAATGATCATATTTGGAATCGTCGTGATTTTGTCACCATCATTGAATTAGTTTCCCACAAAGTCAGGACACTGCATTTGGCATTAAGAAGCCACTGAATGCGTAGAACAATGTGAATATCACAGGTCTTGCCTACATTCCACCATTAACTGCATAAGAGCTGAACTTCAGAACTTGCTGCTGCCACCAGTTTCCAACCTGTTCCCTCTGATATCCGTACCTTGTGGACATTAGGGAAACTTTTATCATCTATATCGTACCCACAAATTCAAGAGCTGGCTGGATGTAGCCAATTACAACCCATTGGCCATGTCACAAGATCAGAAAAGTGATAAGCGATCGAATAAGAAATCGTCATCAATAACTTCATCACCGAAGCTCAATTCGGGTGGTGCATGAAATACACCGACTCAGACTTGCTTATAGATGCCAGTGTTTAATGCCAGAGATGAGATGACTGTCACCTCCCATCAAAACAAGGCAACGTTTGACTTAGTTTGACAATATGGATCCTAGCATGCTAAATTCAATGTGAATGTCACGGTCATCAGAAGTATAATGATAAATATACAGAAACATACTGAAAATGTATGAAAAATGAACAATCTTAAAAGACTGGAACGTTGGCTCTCAACAAAATAGAGGAGAAATCACATGACTCATACCACCTCCTGCATTGTAATCCACATTCATTGTCTGATAAGACAGAAAGCCTAATAAACACGGTCTGCATGGAAATAATACAAACAATCACATATGGATGTGAGCTTTCATCAAACAATCTAAGACAATGGCCATACACAGATCTTACGTCTCCAACTAACCTTCGTTACATTGCAGTGGAAACAGCTCTCATATCCTCAAAATTTGCTGTAATTTTCTTTGTTCTTTGTCACATGGGCGAAAATAATACTTGTATGTTCACCTTAAAAAAATCATTTTAAGGAACAAAGGGAGTCTTTCCACTACAGAACTTCAGACATCAATATCATTCTGGTCACTCCTCAGTTGCACGACAAACATCTAAGGGTATCTTGAATTATAGCAAGGCTGATAGAGAGAGAAGGAGAGAGATCAGTTCCAGCCACCATAGCTGAAGCCTGCTGAGGCTGAGCAGGGACAAGATACTTGCTGAATACAAACAATTATTTTACCTGTGAGAATTGAACAAAGATATCAGCACCGCCTTCAACGCGATGTTGACTGCTAGAAGGCTGCAAAATCCCAACACTTACAAGCAAACCAACAACAGGGCCTTCAAATTAAAAATTCAACTTCAACTGCGTGTGCGGCGTTGCGAACATTTCGGAGAATGAGCAATGCTTAATAAATAGTCAATCTCTGCTTTAAACCAGCCAGGCCATCTGCCCATAAGAAGAGGTAAGTTCCCTGTGTGAATAAATTGGATTTAGTAATATAGGTATATATGAAATGAAGTAAGCCATTTAGCACGTCAAGGTCGTTCTTTCATTCAGTGAGATCATTGCCGATTCTCTTTCTAATTCAATGCAGCCACCTTTGTCCCATATCCCTAAATAGCTGTGTTAACAACAGTCTCTCAATCTCACTTCTAAAAGTAACAATTGATCTGGTATTAATTGCCATTTCTGGAAGAGAGTTCCAAACTTCTATCAGACTTTGCATGTGGAGGTGTTTCCGAATTTTAAACTTAGAAGCTTTTTCTAAGGCTATTTTAGCCTACAGTAGACTATAATTCCATCTTGGCAGTAGTTAGTCACTGCTTGGGTTTCTTAAAAATTCTAGACCTCCAGCTGTTTATTCATAGCAGTGTCATTAACCAGAAACATAATTAACTACGAGTTCCAGCAGTAAAAAAGTGAGAAGTTTATAAATGGAAATCTTATTCTGTTAAATGCCAGTGACTCCCGTGTTAATTTATTTCAAAAACAATCGTTTCGCACCTGCTCCAATATGAATAATACGACACTTCAAAACCATTGAACTGCTTCACAAATAGACGACAAAATGTTCAGTCGGCAACATTAAATAACAGTAATTGCGCTCATTACATTCTGTGTCCTTACCTTGTGCCACAGGTGGTTCTGGGAGTAACTTAGCTTTGTGGGTCCTTCAGTTCAATGGACAAAGTTAAGTTACACATCACAGTCATACACAACCCTTCGATCTGATCAGTCCGAACCCTCCACGCCCTATTCTCTTGTGCAAGTATTGGTGTGAATCACGTATGGTCTCATTCGAATTGAAATCATATGATGGGGTTACAGATTGTTGAAGCAAAGACATTGATTTTATATGTGGAATAAATGAGGAAAATTTCCCCAGCTAGCGGTTTTCTATCTGAAAACCTTTCAGAGATCGTGGGCATTGTAGCCGTTATCAGTTTTGTGTCCTCAATTTGATTTTGTTTACCATAAAAACACTGTGCTCGGACTGCAAACGGGCAGAGACAACAAAGGACTATTATCGCTGTCATTTCCCAGCAATAAAACACCAAATGAAAAGGCACAATGCGCTGTGAGTTGAAACGTTCTGCTTGGGAAAATCTTCCTTTTCGATCATGGCTTTCTTCTTTGTCCAAAATCCACCTCTGAATAAACGAAGTACAGGTAATGTGCACATAAGAATTGGAAAGACAGAAAATTAGAATAAAGGATGCTTCAGAAACAGGCGGGGTCAGACAAATGGAAATGCAAGGAAGGTGAAGTTGGAAAATTCTTGCAGCGTGGTAAATAAGGCGATTAAGCTGCAGGCGCTCATGCCCAGGATTGGATTTTACCTGTACTCTGGGATAGTCTGGGAGGTGCGGTTACCGTAAAATGACGAGATAAGTGATGTTGTCTTCCTGTCGGCACGCCATTTTACCAACAGCAGGGAAGGTGGAGGACAGCCTTCCTGGCCACTAAGCAATTGAGTAAACCAAGTGGCAAATGAAGGACAACGTCCTGCTGCTGCTGACATTTTGCCAGCAGCGTGTGGGTCCTCTGCTGCATGGGAATGATGGCAGCGCACAGCGGGGAGATGGTGGTTTCCCTCCTATTCTTTGCACCATGGAGGGCCTGCTGGGGGCAATTGCCACCCCCGCAGCAATGGCACCACCTTCCCTCAGCAGCCCCCTCCTCCCACTCTCGCCGATGCCTGACTGACTGGATCCCGCACCCCAAGAACGCACTTGCCTAGATTGGAGTGGGACGTCCTGCCAGGGCGTCCTCTCCAGCCAAGTGCACTTCCAGCAGTGGCAACAGTTGAACGTGGATCTGCTGAGACTGCTGAGCTGCCGACCCTCTGATTGGCTGGCAAGTCTTGGTAGCCGGCAGGAGATCTTTAAAGGATCCTCCAGTGTGTTTCTGAGTGTGATTAGCCTCTGGCAGATCTGACTGATGTACCCAAACCTCAGGCTGCTGATCTCGCAGCTGGCACCTTGCGGATGACTCCAGAGGCTCAACATCACCTTTCCATGTCCTCTGAATGTTGGTGTCTGATGCTGTCCCAGACTCTGTCAGCTGCTATGGCGCAAGTGTGCTGTGATCAATAGTTTTGACCATATATGCACATTCCCACCAAGAGTAGAGCAGTTGCGCTGGTGGAGGGGGCAGGGGAATGGTGTGACAGTGCACCCTTTAATGTCACCGCCTCCTGCCCAGAGTTGGACTGCTATCCCCTGGTCTTGGCTGGTGGCTGCTCCTAACTTGAACCTGCATGGGAATTAAAAGGAAATAGCAGGTTACAACAATGCCAATATCCCTTGAGACCGCTCCTGCTGTGGTGCACGGTGCCATTTGTAGTGGACAAAGGAGCATCATTTGTCGCCTATTTCAGAGATGATATCCAGGCCCCACTATGTTCTGGGTGCAAAAAATAAACCTCTGCATCTCCCCTCGAACTGCTGTCCAAATGTATTTTTTTTTTTTTAACCAGTGTCCCTCTATGGACCTCTCTGTTAAGGGGAATAGTTTTTTGCTCCCCACTCTACCTCGGTCCCTTATAATTTTATAAACCTCAATTAAGTGTCTTCATCAGTTTCCTCTATTCCAAGCAAAGCAAGCACAGCGTATCCAATCTTTCCACATAGTTAAAGTTCTCCATTGCTGGCAGCATCCTCATAAATCTCCATTGTATCTTTTCCACACAGAACACAAGATATTTAATTGCTTGACACAAGCCATCACGCAAACTTATTTTCAATAATTGTCACCACCAGCATCACAAATTCAACACGTTTCCTCCGCCATCTACTGTATACTGACATTCGCACAACACACATAATTGAATCATTGACCGTTTCTTTTCACACCACAGACACGATTCGCAGCTCTTCAACCATGTGAGGCATCACACATAAAACGAAACGGTCAATCCACAACTCACAATTGCCGTTCTTTCTCTTCAGAAAAGAATGTAACAAATAGCAGCAGGACATGAATGTGGTAAGGCAACGATGCCTGCATGACATACTGTCATTGAGGAGGCAGTCTTGGACACGATCAGGAGGCGACGACAGAGGCAGAGCAGTGGGCATATCGTCTGGACGTATGTGAGCACTCCAGCTTTCTTTTTGAAGCAAACTACGCCAAATGCTTGATCCCCTAAATCTACTGTTACTACCAAACTCCACATGGTCTCACGACACACATCATTCTGCAGTGGTTGTAGGCACTGGGGCCCAAACTCGCATTATTCTTGCAGGATCCGGGGCATAATATCTATCTCAATTCTCAGAGAAAGTACCGGATGAGAAATAGAAATCTCTCCCTGTCACAACGCTCGTTGTGCAAAGTGGATGAAATTGGAGCAGGCGAGTAGGAAGAGGAAGTGGAGATCGAGGGTGATTGCATTGTGTGACTGGCGGCAACTGCCTTCAGTACCAGCCTAGAGAAAAGCACAATGTGTAACTTAAGGACCGCGCGAGATAGTGGGGGATTCGGCGATGGTAATGCCGTTGAATGTCATGGGGAGATGGTTAGATTATTTCTTGTTGGAGATGTTCATTGCCTGACACTTGCATCACGTGAACGTTACTTGCTACTTCTCAGTCCAAGTCTGGATATTGTCCAGGTCTTGTTGCATTTCTACACGGACTGCTTCAGTATCACAGGAGTCGTGAAGGGTGCTGAACATTGTGCAATCATCAGTGAACATCCCCGCTTCTGATCTTATGATTGTAGGAAGCAGCTGAAGGTGGTTCGGCCAAGGGCACTATCCTGAAGAATTCCCGAAGAGATGTCCTGAAGCTGAGATGAATCACCTCCAACAACCACACGATCTTCCTTTGCACTAGGTACGATTCCAATCAGAGGAGAATTTTCTCCCTGATTCCCATTGACTCCAGTTTTGCTCAGGCTCCTTGAGTCAAATGCTGCCTTGATGTCAGGGGCAGTCACTCTCACCTCACCACTTGAATTCAGCTCTCTTGTTCATATTTAAACCAAAGCTGTAATGAGGTCAGGATCAAACCCGACAGTTTCTAGTAACATATAAATTACGTGCTATTGGAAACCGCCGCAGACAATGCAGTCTTGGCTGCCCTGCAATGTCTGAGCCTTCCTTTCACGAGCACACAGATCTCTGTGATGCCCACCGTGGTAAAGCAACAGCTTATCAATAATTAGGATTTGGCCATATTAATGGTATGATTAGTGATATATGAAGACCCTAAGTTGAGCTGGGCTCCTGCTGAGATACCTGCTTGTCCTCCTGGCCTTTCACGTGCAGTAGCTGGTGCGGTTCCACCTACTTTAGTTCCTTCTCCATTTCTTCATGCTGTAACCCGTAGAATGGTGCTCATGACCATCAAACTTTATTTTTTTCCTGATGGCATGTGTCAGATAGAGAATAACATCATTCATGCATTGTCCGTGAAGTTCTAAGGGAATTCCGAGGAAGTTGTGGAGAATGTTGGTGAAGCCTTGACAAAGGGTCCCAGAATGTTTTCTGATGTGTCTAGAAATCCTCTAAATGTGCAGCTTAGTCAGTCAATCTCACATTTTACATTGAATGTTGAACATTGCTTTAAGTAGAGCTCACAATCCTCAGTTACGATTTGTTTTTTAGTGTATAGGTGAATGATGCTAGTAGAGGTCGCTAAGTGAAGCCATGCCCACAAAAATGGCGTGCAGTTTATTTAATGAGCACAAGCATTGTCAGTCAGCTCCATAATGATCTTCCAGGTTTCCGCTCTTATGCGTGCTTCAACTTCTTTATTAAAATACTGCCTTGTGCTAAGTACAGACTGAACGGGCACGCAGAAGTATGAAATGATAGAACGAGTGAAACTGATTACTGAACAGATGGATAGGAGCTCACCTTCGTAACTAAGTGCATCCAGATCAGTGTGGCGTTGTGATATCAAACAGTAACAGGAGGATGAGACTGAATTATAATTCCTATTAACAAATAAATGTGGCTACAGTACTTGGGTTCAAGAGAGAAGTGCGTAGAAGTGTTTAAAACCAAAAGAACAAAATGAATAATCTTATTAGGACTCAGTGAGATTTGGTCACCCTCATAGAATAAGTGTCCCACAAATTCAGTCCACTTAATCTGACATTAAGTAGCCACTGAATGCATCGAACAAAGTGAAGACTCTTGGTCTTGGCTACATGCCACTATGAACTGCATAGGATCTGATATTCAGAACTTGCTGCCACCACCCGTATTCAAGCTGTTACCTCTGATATTTGTGTATTATGGACATTCGAGAAACGTTTATCATCTGTGTCCTACCAACAAATTCAACAACAGGCTATAGCTAACCAATTACCGCCCATCAGCACGTCACAATATCAGAAAAGTAATTCGTAGGCTAATAGAAAAAATAACATTTAATCATCAATAATTTGCTTACCGACGCTCAATTCGGATAATGCTTGAAATCCTCCGATACAGACTTATTTATAGATGAAGATGCTGAATGCCTGATAAGAGGTAATCGTGACTCCCTGGAAAACAAGGCAACAGTTGACTTAATTTGGTACTAAGGGATCCTAGCATGCTAAACTCAATGCAAATATCATGCTCCTGAGAAATGCAGTGATGAAATGTTATAAAAATTAGAACAATTTTAAAAGATTGGTACATTGGTGTCAACAAAATGGAGGACAAGGCACATAACTCATACCACTTCCTGCATTGTAATCCACCGCTATTGGCTACTAAAATAGAAAACGCAATCAATCTCGTCTACGTGCAAATAAGACTAATAGTCACACATGGGTGTGAGCTTCACTCAAACAAACTAAGATGAAGGCCTTACCGAAACCTTTGGTCTCCAAATAATCTGCATTACAATGCAATACGAACAACCCTTATATCCTCAAAATGGGGCCATCAAAAGGCCAATATGCAGCCCAGTAAGAACTGAAACCTCCAGTCACATGGACCAAAGTAACACTCGCAAGTTCACCTTAAAAATTAATCATTGTGAGGAACAAAGGGTGGAGCCGGCCGGGCCAGCACAGAACCTCGAATATCAAGTTCAAATTTTTCTCTCCTTAGCCACACAGTAAACTTAGAAAGCAATTTTGAATTCTAGCAAGGCAGAGATAGAGAGAGGGGTTGGGGTTGGCGGGGGGGGGGGGGGCAGGGGGGAGAGAGAGAGATAAGGAGAGAGATAGAGAGATTAGCTACAGCCAACACAGGTCAACCCTGCTGAGACGAGTTGGAAGCCAGCTACAGCAGAGACAAAAGAGTTCCTTCGTAAAAACGACTCTCCATCCTATGCGAATTGAATTAAGACGTCAGCAGCATCTTCACTCCGAAGTCGACTGCCAGAAGTCAGCAATAGCCCAGGAATTGCAAGACAACTAGTAACCAGGCTGGCAACTTTAAAATTAACATTCTGACAGGACAGCGCAAGTTTCCCTTGAAACAACAGACTTTCACACAATGAACTCTTGCCATTTACCTTCTATTTCTCTTCTCTTGAGAGTGTATGTGAGAGTGAATGCATGTGTGAATGCTGTTGCAATCATGTGCAAAAGTGAGTGTTGTTTAATAAGAGGTAATCTTCTCTTTTAAACCTGCCAGAAAACTTGCCATTGCCTGCTTATTTGGCAAGTAAAATGCCGTGGCAGAGACACCAGTAATGCAAAAACACTGCCTGTGCTCAGTTGGAATGCGAACAGTGAAAACCAGCCACATCACAACCCACTCGGCCATAACAGAGAACAAAAGGAAAAACCTCCTCTGCCTGAAAACTTTGGATTTAGCGAGATAAGAACATAACAAAAAAAAATAGATCATTCAGTGAAATCATGGCTGATTCTCCACCTAATTTCATATCTGGTCCATCCTCCCCGGGTTACACACTGTCTGATCACAATCGGTCCATCCTCCCTGGGTTACACACCGTCTGAAAACACTGGGTCCATCCTCCCCGGGTTACACACTGTCTGATCTCACTGTGTCCATCCTCCCCGGGTTACACACTGTCTGAAAACACTGGGTCCATCCTCCCCGGGTTACACACTGTCTGATCTCACTGTGTCCATCCTCCCCGGGTTACACACTGTCTGCTCACACTGGGTCCATCCTCCCCGGGTTACACACCGTCTGATCACACTGTGTCCATCCTCCCCGGGTTACACACTGTCTGCTCACACTGGGTCCATCCTCCCCGGGTTACACACTGTCTGATCACACTGTGTCCATCCTCCCCGGATTACACACTGTCTGATCACACTGGGTCCATCCTCCCCGCGTTACACACTGTCTGATCACACTGGGTCCATCCTCCCCGGGTTACACACTGTCTGATCACACTGTGTCCATCCTCCCTGGGTTACACACTGTCTGATAACACTGTGTCCATCCTCCCCGGATTACACACTGTCTGATAACACTGTGTCCATCCTCCCCGGATTACACACTGTCTGATCACACTGGGTCCATCCTCCCCGGGTTACACACTGTCTGATAACACTGGGTCCATCCTCCCCGGGTTACACACTGTCTGATCACACTGTGTCCATCCTCCCCGGATTACACACTGTCTGATCACACTGGGTCCATCCTCCCCGGGTTACACACTGTCTGATAACACTGGGTCCATCCTCCCCGGGTTACACACTGTCTGATAACACTGGGTCCATCCTCCCCGGGTTACACACTGTCTGATCACACTGTGTCCATCCTCCCCGGATTACACACTGTCTGATCACACTGGGTCCATCCTCCCCGGGTTACACACTGTCTGATCACACTGGGTCCATCCTCCCCGGGTTACACACTGTCTGATAACACTGGGTCCATCCTCCCCGGGTTACACACTGTCTGATCACACTGTGTCCATCCTCCCCGGATTACACACTGTCTGATAACACTGGGTCCATCCTCCCCGGATTACACACTGTCTGATCACACTGGGTCCATCCTCCCCGGGTTACACACTGTCTGATAACACTGGGTCCATCCTCCCCGGGTTACACACTGTCTGATAACACTGGGTCCATCCTCCCCGGGTTACACACTGTCTGATCACACTGTGTCCATCCTCCCCGGATTACACACTGTCTGATCACACTGGGTCCATCCTCCCCGGGTTACACACTGTCTGATAACACTGGGTCCATCCTCCCCGGGTTACACACTGTCTGATCACACTGGGTCCATCCTCCCCGGGTTACACACTGTCTGATCACACTGGGTCCATCCTCCCCGGGTTACACACTGTCTGATCACACTGGGTCCATCCTCCCCGGGTTACACACTGTCTGATCACACTGGGTCCATCCTCCCCGGGTTACACACTGTCTGATCACACTGGGTCCATCCTCCCCGGGTTACACACTGTCTGATAACACTGGGTCCATCCTCCCCGGGTTACACACTGTCTGATCACACTGTGTCCATCCTCCCCGGGTTACACACTGTCTGATAACACTGGGTCCATCCTCCCCAGGTTACACACTGTCTGATCCCACTGAGTCCATCCTCCCCAGGTTACACACTGTCTGATCACACTGGGTCCATCCTCCCCAGGTTACACACTGTCTGATAACACTGGGTCCATCCTCCCCGGGTTACACACTGTCTGATAACACTGTGTCCATCCTCCCCGGGTTACACACTGTCTGATAACACTGTGTCCATCCTCCCCGGGTTACACACTGTCTGATCACACTGAGTCCATCCTCCCCAGGTTACACACTGTCTGATCACACTGGGTCCATCCTCCCCAGGTTACACACTGTCTGATAACACTGGGTCCATCCTCCCCAGGTTACACACTGTCTGATCCCACTGAGTCCATCCTCCCCAGGTTACACACTGTCTGATCACACTGGGTCCATCCTCCCCAGGTTACACACTGTCTGATAACACTGGGTCCATCCTCCCCGGGTTACACACTGTCTGATAACACTGTGTCCATCCTCCCCGGGTTACACACTGTCTGATAACACTG
Organism: Heterodontus francisci; assembly: GCF_036365525.1. NCBI lineage: Eukaryota > Metazoa > Chordata > Chondrichthyes > Heterodontiformes > Heterodontidae > Heterodontus > Heterodontus francisci. The sequence continues at coordinate 25,081,784 of NC_090398.1, read as the reverse complement.
TGTCCATCCTCCCCGGGTTACACACTGTCTGATCACACTGGGTCCATCCTCCCCAGGTTACACACTGTCTGATCACACTGGGTCCATCCTCCCCGGGTTACACACTGTCTGATCACACTGTGTCCATCCTCCCCGGGTTACACACTGTCTGATCACACTGGGTCCATCCTCCCCGGGTTACACACTGTCTGATCACACTGGGTCCATCCTCCCCGGGTTACACACTGTCTGATAACACTGGGTCCATCCTCCCCGGGTTACACACTGTCTGATAACACTGTGTCCATCCTCCCCGGGTTACACACTGTCTGATCACACTGCGTCCATCCTCCCCGGGTTACACACTGTCTGATCACACTGTGTCCATCCTCCCCGGGTTACACACTGTCTGATCACACTGTGTCCATCCTCCCCGGGTTACACACTGTCTGATAACACTGGGTCCATCCTCCCCGGGTTACACACTGTCTGATCACACTGTGTCCATCCTCCCCGGGTTACACACTGTCTGATAACACTGGGTCCATCCTCCCCGGGTTACACACTGTCTGATCACACTGGGTCCATCCTCCCCGGGTTACACACTGTCTGATCACACTGTGTCCATCCTCCCCGGGTTACACACTGTCTGATAACACTGGGTCCATCCTCCCCGGGTTACACACTGTCTGATAACACTGGGTCCATCCTCCCCGGGTTACACACTGTCTGATCACACTGGGTCCATCCTCCCCGGGTTACACACTGTCTGATCACACTGTGTCCATCCTCCCCGGGTTACACACTGTCTGATCACACTGGGTCCATCCTCCCCGGGTTACACACTGTCTGATCACACTGGGTCCATCCTCCCCGGGTTACACACTGTCTGATCACACTGGGTCCATCCTCCCCGGGTTACACACTGTCTGATCACACTGTGTCCATCCTCCCCGGGTTACACACTGTCTGATAACACTGTGTCCATCCTCCCCAGGTTACACACTGTCTGATAACACTGGGTCCATCCTCCCCGGGTTACACACTGTCTGATCACACTGGGTCCATCCTCCCCGGGTTACACACTGTCTGATCACACTGGGTCCATCCTCCCCGGGTTACACACTGTCTGATCACACTGTGTCCATCCTCCCCGGGTTACACACTGTCTGATCACACTGTGTCCATCCTCCCCGGGTTACACACTGTCTGATCACACTGTGTCCATCCTCCCCGGGTTACACACTGTCTGATAACACTGTGTCCATCCTCCCCAGGTTACACACTGTCTGATAACACTGGGTCCATCCTCCCCGGGTTACACACTGTCTGATAACACTGGGTCCATCCTCCCCTTTTCCGCCTTTTCATCGGAGGATCCTAAAATTCTCCATTTTGTCTACGAATTGCAGATTAACCCAACCAGGTCAAGTTCTGTACAAACACTCGACATTAATGTTAAAACTCTTTATGAATAGTATATCATTCTTTCTGCCTGATATTTTACTCGATATTAATACTATTCCTTGCCGCAGCTGTAACTCACCGTCACTCAAACTCCAGTCCGCGCTTCACAACACTGGAATTCCCCGGAACGGGACTCGCTGTAACCGCGCATGCGCGGCAGTGGAGCCGTTCAACGACTGACAAAATAAAATAAACACAAACAGTTCAATAATTTCAGAGCATGATGGGGCTCCTCATTTTACTTTTATTTTTAGTTATTTTTTTCTTTTTTGTTTGTTTATTTTATTTCATCTTGGTTTGTTCACTTTGTTTACCCACTGTTTTATTTTGATATTTGTACTTGTTGTCACTGAGACCGCCCTCAATGCAGCCCAGCCTCTACCAGTCATGGATCAGCTGGACATACAGACAACAAAATCGGAACTCAGTGATGCCATTGATTCTCGAGCCAGCGGAAAAGCCCCTGGGAAGGTTGGCATTACCCCTGAAATAATCAAGAATGCCAAGCCTGCTACACTCTCAACACCACATGAACTGCTTTGCCTGTGCTGGGACGAGGGAGCAGTACCACAGGACATGCGCGATGCCAATATCATCACCCTCTATAAAAACAAGGTGACCGCGGTGACTGCAACAACTACCGTGGAATCTCCCTACTCAGCATAGTGGGGAAAGTCTTTACTTGAGTCGCTTTAAACAGGCTCCAGAAGTTGGCCGAGCGCATCTACCCTGAGGCACAGTGTGGCTTTCGAGCAGAGAGATCGACCATTGACATGCTGTTCTCCCTTCGTCAGATACAGGAGAAATGCCGCGAACAACAGATGCCCCTCTACATTGCTTTCATTGATCTCACCAAAGCCTTTGACCTAGTCAGCAGACGTGGTCTCTTCAGACTACTAGAAAAGATTGGATGTTCACCAAAGCTACTAAGTATCATCACCTCATTCCATGACAATATGAAAGGCACAATTCAACATAGCAGCACCTCATCAGACCCCTTTCCTATGCTGAGTGGCGTGAAACAGGGATGTGTTCTCGCACCCACACTGTTTGGGATTTTTTTCTCCCTGCTGCTCTCACATGCGTTCAAATCCTCAGAAGAAGGAATTTTCCTCCACACAAGATCAGGGGGCAGGTTGTTCAACCCTGCCCATCTAAGAGTGAAGTCCAAAGTACGGAAAGTCCTCATCAGATGCTGCTTTAACATCTCACACTGAAGAGTGTCTGCAGAGTTTCATCGACAGGTTTGCGGATGCCTGCAACGAATTTGGCCTAACCATCGGCCTCAAGAAAACAAACATCATGGGGCAGGACGTCAGAAATGCTCCATCCATCAATATTGGCGACCACACTCTGGAAGTGGTTCAAGAGTTCACCTCCCTAGGCTCAACTATCACCAGTAACCTGTCTCTAGATGCAGAAATCAACAAGCGCATGGGAAAGGCTTCCACTGCTATGTCCAGACTGGCCAAGAGAGTGTGGGAAAATGGCACACTGACACGGAACACAAAAGTCTGAGTGTATCAAGCCTGTGTCCTCAGTACCTTGCTCTATGGCACGAGGCCTGGACAACTTATGTCAGCCAAGAGCGACGTCTCAATTCATTCCATCTTCACTGCCTCTGGAGAATACTTGGCATCGGGTGGCAGGACCGTATCTCCAACACAGAAGTCCTCAAGACGGCCAACATCCCCAGCTTATACACATTACTGAGTCAGCGGCGCTTGAGATGGCTTGGCCATGTGAGCCACATGGAAGATGGCAGGATTTCCAAAGACACATTGTACAGCGAGCTCGCCACTGGTATCAGACCCACCGGCCGTCCATGTCTCCGCTTTAAAGACGTCTGCAAACGCGACATGAAGTCCTGTGACATTGGTCACAAGTCGTGGGAGTCAGTTGCCAGCGTTCGCCAGAGCTGGCGGGCAGCCATAAAGGCGGGGCTAAAGTGTGGCGAGTCGAAGAGACTTAGCAGTTGGCAGGAAAAAAGACAGAAGCGCAAGGGGAGAGCCAATTGTGTAACAGCCCTGTCAAACAAATTTTTCTGCAGCACCTCTGGAAGAGCCTGTCACTTTAGAATTGGCCTTTCTAGCCACTCCAGGCGCTGCTCCACAAACCACTGACCACCTCCAGGCGCTTACCCATTGTCTCTCGAGATAAGGAGTCCAAAGAAGACTTGTGGCTGTTCAATTTTCAGTCCATTAACACCCTATCTGTACTAATGCTTTGTCTTTCAACACATCATCAACATATTGTTTGCCTTTGCTCCATGACCTTCTGGTCAGCTAATCTGTGACCTTGTCCTATCCACACCTTCTCCTTTGTTATCTCTTGCCCCACACCCACTTTACTTGCTTATAACCTTTTACATTTCCAATATTTGCCAGTTCTGAAGAAGGGTCATTAACCTGAAACGTTAACTCTGCTTCTCTCTCCAGATCTGCTGCCAGACCTGCTAAGTATTTCCAGCATTTCTTGTTTTTATTTCAGATATTCCAGCATCTGCAGTATTTTGCTTTCAGTGAAATATTCAGCAGGTTTGGCAGTAACTGTGCAGATAGAAAGAAAAATAATGTTTCAGTTCAATGAAGGTTCATCATTTCTGTTTGATCCGTCTGCATCAATTGTTTCCACATTCTCATTGATGGAGGGGGAAATTCGCCATTTACAGGAACAGCAGATTAATTAACCGGACTGGCCCTGTACTGTCAGCCGATATTAATATTATATCACTTTATATTTCTATCACTTGATATTTATATTGTACAGTGTTGGAGCCGGAACTGTTCATCAGCGTCACTCCGATCAGCCCCTGCTGCCCATCACTAGGAAACCCCAGAGTCACGGCACCGAAATGGGAAAAGGGACAATGGATCTGGGGGAGAGTCAATGGAAAAAGGGTCGATGAAGCCAAGGGGAGAGTCAATGGGAAAAGTGAGGATGGAGCCGGGGGAGAGTCAACGAGAAAAGGGACGATGGAGCCGGGGGAGAGTCAATAAGAAAAGGGACGATGGAACCGGGGGAGAGTCAATGGGAAAAGGGAGGACGGAGCAGGGGGAGAGTCAACAAGAAAAGGGACGATGGAGCCGGGGGAGAGTCAATGGGAAAAAGGACGATGGAGCCGGAGGAGAGTCAATGGGAAAAGGGAGGATGGAGCCGGGGGAGAGTCAATGGGAAAAGGGAGGATGGAAATAGGGGAGAGTCAGTGGGAAAAGGGAGGATGGAGCTGGAGGAGAGTCAATGGGAAAATGGAGGATGGAGCCGGGGGAGAGTCAATGGGAAAAGGGACGATGGAGCCGGGGGAGAGTCAGTGGGAAAAGGGAGGATGGAATCGGGGGAGAATCAATGGGAAAAGGGACGATGGAGCCGGGGGAGAGTCAACGGGAAAAGGGAGGATGGAGCCGGGGCAGAGTCAGTGGGAAAAGGGACAAAGGAGCCGGGGGAGAGTCAACGGGAAAAGGGAGGATGGAGCCGGGGGAGAGTCAACGGGAAAAGGGATGATAGAGCAGGGTGAGAGTCAATGGGAAAAGGGACGATGGAAACGGGGGAGAGTCAGTGGGAAAAGCGACGATGTAGCCGGGGGAGAATCAATGGGAAAAGGGAGGATGGAGCCAGGGGGAGAGTTAATGGGAAACGGGAGGATAGAGCAGGGGGAGAGTCAATGGGAAAAGGGATGATGGAGCCAGGGGGAGAGTCAATGGGAAAAGGGGGGATGGAGTCGGGGGAGAGTCAATGGGAAAAGGGAGGATGGAAACGGGGGAGAGTCAGTGGGAAAAGGGAGAATGGAGCCGGGGGGAGAGTCAATGGGAAAAGGGACGAGGGAGTCGGGGGAGAGTCAATGGGAAAAGGGAGGATGGAGCCGTGGGAGAATCCCTGTCAATGGGAACATGGAGAGTCAACACCAGGAGCTGCCGGACAAAAACAAACAAAATAAATTTAAGATAGACCCGAGGCAGAGATTCTGCCCTGATCGGGGCTGAATCTGGAGGCTGTAAAGAGCTGAACTGAAAGATGAGCCATTGTTCCTGGACCTTCGGCTGAGTTTCATTGAAACAGGGCTGGAGGCCAAGGCCAGAGCGAACAGAGTGGGAATGGAGACCAGAATTAAAATGACAGGGATCTGGGAGTCAGTGTCAGGTTAGTTATCTGTATGGAGGAAGGTGAGCACTCAAACATGTTTAGTCTCCTCAATGTAGAGGAGATGGCATCATAATCAGTAAATACAGTTACTAAACTGAAAAGAGTAAAAGTAAATTACTATTTCATCTGGAAGAGGTGTTTGGGGCCCTGGAAGATGATAAAGGAGGATGTAATAGGGCAGGGATCGCACCTCCTGTTTACATTTCATTCACCCATTCCTTCTCAAAGACCTTATAATATAACAGTAATAACAATATAATCTAATTTAATTTAGTTCCTGGACCTGACCATCTTGGAGCCATGTCTCAGTCAGGGCTACAATATAATATCCTCCAAGCTGACTCTGCACCGAATCCAATTTATCCTTTACACTCTGTGTGTTTGTATTAAGAACGCTTATTTTGGACTTTGGTCACAACCCCTAACCTGTGCTTCTGCTCTAATATTTTAATCACTTTTATTCCTTTCTGCCCATTAAATTTCTTTACATTTTTTAGTTTTCCCTTTACCTATAGTGCATAAAACAAAGTTTAGAGTTATAGATAGAGAGATACAGCACTGAAACAGGCCCTTCGGCCCACCAAGTCTGTGCCGACCATCAACCACCCATTTATACTAATCCTATAATTAATCTCATATTCCCTACCACATCCCCACAAGTCTCGTACCACCTACACTAGCGGCAATTTACAATGGCCAATTTACCTATCAAGCTGCAAGTCTTTGGCTGTGGGAGGAAACTGGAGAACCCGTCGGAAACCCGCATGGTCACAGGGAGAATTTGCAAACTCCACACAGGCAGTACCCAGAATTGAACCCAGGTCGCTGGGGCAGTGAGGCTGCGGTGCTAACCAATGAGCCACTGTGCCATCCCAAAACAGTTTCTAACTGCTACTCTAATCTCTTTCCTTTCATTTGCTTTTGAACTATTATTTATAATTAATTATTGTATTACTATTTTTTCCACCTGATCCCTTCCCTCCATTTACTCGTTTAAAGTCCTTGTTACTGCCTTGGTTACTGGTGAGGTTTCAGCTGGAGTATTCTGTACAATTCTGGGCACCACATTTCAGGAAGTCCTTGCAGGGGGTACAGAGGAGATTTACCAGGATGATACCAGGGATGAGGGATTTCAGTTACATGGTGAGATTGGAGAAGCTGAATTGTTCGTTTTAGAGCAGGGAAGGATAAGAGCAGACTGAATATAGACATTAAAAATAGAGAGATTGTGTTTGAGCGAGTCTGGAGAATCTGTTTCCTCTGTCAAGTGTCAGCAACCAGAAATCATAGTTTTAAAATAAATGGCAAATGAAGAGAGGGAATGGAACAAAAAGGGCTGTTAAAATATGGAATGCATGACATGAAATATTGGTGGAAGAAAATTCCAAAGGAATTTTTAAATGGTTGGGTCAGCGGGTGTGGGTGCGGGGCTGGGTCGGGGGTTGCGGGTCTGGAGCTGGTCAGTGGTTGTGGGGCTGGGTCAGTGTGTGTGGGGCAGGGTCAGTGGGTGCGGGGCAGGGTCAGTGGGTGCGGGGCAGGGTCAGTGGGTGCGGGTGTGGGGCTGGGTCGGCGGGAACAACAGATGAACTGTACAGGGTCGATGTGAAGGGAAGCTCAGGTTACTGATGTTCACTGCAAAGAAAATATCCATTTCAGGGGAAGTTGGATAAACACACGAGTGAGAAAGAATTAGAAGGATACACTGATAGGGCTTGAGAAAAGGATGGGTGGAGTCTCATGTGCAGCAGTTGGGTCGAATAACCTGTTTCTGATCTGTTAATTCCATTTAAAAATTCTATTTAAAAAGGGAAGTGACAATTTCACATATTCTGAAGCTTTGCTCTCATTCTGGAGACTGCAACAAGCAAACTGCTCTGGTGGAACTGAGAGATTCCAGTCTCCCATCCACAGCGTGTGGAATATTCAGTCAAAGTGACCTGAGTTTAACTGCTTCTATAACTTCAAGCACAAAGGTGAACTGGGTTTTTCAGCGGGGAGGATTTGATCAGAGACTTGCCCAGTTTGACCTGTGGGTCGAGGGTTAGACATGTATATCTCCATCTCCAGCCTCTCTTTCCTCTCAATGTTTTGTCACCTCCCGAATCTTCCTCACAACTCTGTATTTAAATCTCTCCAATCAGGTTTCCGCTCCTGTCACAGCAGTGAACTGATAATAATCAAATCACAAATAACACCTTCTCTGACTGTGATAAACTATCCCTCTTCATTCTTCTTGACCTCTGCAGTCATTGACACAGTCGAGCACTACATCCTCTTTCACTGCCTCTCTTTCATTTGTTAAGGGCAAATTGTTTTTCACTGACCTGCTCAAGTTTTTTGATGAGCTAACAGAGAGGGTTGATGATGGTAATGTGGTTAATGTGGTGCTCATGGACTTCCAAATGGCATTTGATAAAGAGCCACAAAACAGGCTTGTCAGCAAAATTAAATCCAATGCAATAAAAGGGACAGCAGCAGCATGGATACAAAATTGGCTGAGTAACAGGAAATAGAGTTTTTGTAACTGAAGGAAGATATATTGTGGGGTCACCAGGGGTTGGTGTTGGGATCCCTGCTTTTCTCGAAATATATTAATGACTGAGTCTTCGATGTATAGGGTACAATTTCAAAATTTGCAGATGACACAAAACTAGGAAATATGGTCAACTGTGAGGATAGTGATAAACTTCAACAGGACATAGACAGACTGGTGGAATGGATGTGCAGAGGGTCCTGGGGGTATATGTGCACAAATCATTGAAGGTGGCAGGATGATAAAGCAGATGGGATCTGGGGCTTTATAAATGGGGGTATAGAGTACAGAACACAGAAGTTATGTTAAACCTGTCCAAAAGACTGGTTTGACCTCAACTGGAGTATTGTGTCCAGTTCTGGGCACCACATTTCAGGAAGGATGTGAAGGCATTCAAGAGGATGCAGGAAATATTCAAGAGAATAATTCCAAGGATGAGGGAGTTCAATTACATGGAGAGATTGGAGAAGCTGGGGCTGTTCTTGGAGAAGAGAATGTTGAGGGGAGATTTGATAGAGGTGTTCAAAATGATGAGGTGTCTGGCCAGAGCTGATAGGGAGAAACTGTTCCCATTGGTGAAGGGTCGAAAAGCTGAGGACACCGATTTAAGGTGATTGGCTAAAGAAGCAAGGAAAAACTTTTTTATCTAGTGAGTGGTTAGAATCTGGAATGCACTGCCTGAGAGTGTGGTGGAGGCAGATTCAATTGTAGCTTTCAAAGGAGAATTGGATTTTTGTCCAAAGAAAAAACATTTGCAGCACTCCAGGGAAAAGGTGGGAGAGCAGGACTGGGGGAGTTTTCTCACAGAGAGCTGGCCAATGGTTATAGCACAGAAGGAGACCATTCTATGATCCTATGATTGTCCAGCTCAGTGGGACTGACCTCACTTGCTTTCACTTGTACCCATCCAATGATAGCCAGAGGACCTTCCTCAATGGCTTCTTTTCCCTCTCGCACACTTTTACCTCTGGAGTCCCCCATGGATCTATCTTCAAACTCTCCTATTTCTCTGCTTCATGCTGCTCCTTGAAGACATTATCTAAAGACAAGTGATTAGCTTTCACATGTACACTGACAACACTCTGCTCTAACTCTCCACCACCTCTCTCGGCCCCTCTACTACCTCTGCGTTATCAAGCTGCTTGTCCAACATCAAGTTTTAAATGTACTGCACATTTCTCCAATGAAACATTGGGAAGACTGAAGAGATTGTGGAGAATTATCATTGTAATTCAGCAGTCAAATCTACCACTTACACATTTATGGCATTTTCTGAGATTGTAAGATCCCTTCAATCATAAGGTCAGAAGTGGGGATGTTCGCTAATGATTGCACAATGTTCAGCACCATTCACGACTCCTCAGATACTGAAGCGGTCCGTGTAGAAATGCAGCAAGACCTGGACGTGATCCATACTTGGGCTGAAAAGTGGCAAGTAACATCCGCGCCACACAAGTGCCAGGCAATGACCATCTCAAACAATAGAGAATCTAACCATCTCCCCTTGACATTCAATGGCATTACCATCACTGAATCCCCCACTATCAACATCCTGGGGGTTACCAGAAACTGAACTGGAGTAGCCATATAAATACCATGGCTACAAGAGAAGGTCAGAGGCTAGGAATCCTGTGGTGAGTAACTCACCTCCTGACTCCCCAAAGCCTGTCCACCATCTACAAGACAAGTCAGGAGTGTGATGAAATACTCTCCACTTGCCTGGATGGGTGCAGCTCCAACAACACTCAAGAAGCTTGACACCATCCAGGACAAAGCAGCTCGCTTGACTGTTTGTGAATGGAATGCCATTCACTCCCTCCACCACCGACACACAGTGGCAGCACTGTGTACCATCTACAAGATGCAATGCACCGAGGCTCCTTAGACAGCACCTTCCAAACCCGCGGCTTCTACCACCGAGAAGGACATGAGCAGCAGATGCATGGGAATACCACCACCTGCAAGTTCCCCTCCAAGCCACACACAATCCTGACTTGGAACTATATCGTCGTTCCTTCACTGTCGCTGGCTCAAACTCCTGGAACTCCCTTCCTAACAGCACTGTGGGTGTACCTACCTCACATGGACTGCAGCAGTTCAAGAAGGCAGCTCACCATCACCTTCTCCAGGGCAATTAAGGATGGGCAATAAATGCTGGCCTAGCCAGCAACACCCACATCCCTTAAAAACAAATTTTAAAAGATATTTTGCAGATCAATGCTGCACAACACCTCACTGTTTAAAGTTTTATAATTTATAACGTAAATATTATCATTAATATATAGTGGAACGGTGGGAAATGTCCTCACCTACTACGGTGCTCATTAGTCAGCTGCTGACACTCTGCAAGATATGGTAAATATATTCAAATAGAAACACATCTCCATGAACACACAATGTCACTGCCCATAAAGACTAGAGGACTCATACCCAGTTATACATTGTGTATGTGAGTAGATAAATTATATTCATAAAACACCATAATTTAACATCAAAACTCAATAAATCAAAATATTAAACACAAGTCTGTGAATAAAATAATACATTGCTGTACAACTGTGTAAAAATGGCCCCCATGTATGGAAATTGGCTCTGAGGTGAGCAGCCTGTTCACTTCCAGACCTGCTGTCGATAAAATGCCCCGAAGCCAGGACCGTGGCAGGGAGCTGATCCAGCGCAGCTCCCTGTGATTGTAGTGACATCCTCCTGCTTCCCAACCCCTCTCCCGGGGCCAGAAAATATCAGCCCGTGACTCAGAGGACGGTTTTCCTGAGCAACAATGTAACATCAGGGAGCAGGAGGCCACACTGAGTGGGGTAGGGGTGAGAGGAATAGAAAAGCAATAGTGATGGGAGATGTCTGATGTTTAACTGGAAGTGAATGTAACAGGAGCCGAGTTGGACCAGCAGCAATGTGGAAAATTACAGGAAGTGTCTGTTATAAACAAGGCTTTAATTCATTCCAATTAAATCTCACTGGCCTTGCTCATACTTAGACAAATGAACTGGAATGTCTTTCCACTGCTTCTGTAGGTTTTTACACCACGAGACCTGACATGCCAGAATGGCAAGTGAACCTGTCTGAATATTCACTGCACTGCCCCAGTTCTGCAAGGCCTATGAAATAATATTCTCCAATAAACAAGCATTGAAAAAGGCATCATCAACCCGGGAAAGTATTAAACAACAGCAAGTGGAAATCTTACTAATTATAATTATCCAGATAACCTACCGCTCAGAAACAACAGCTGTATAACCTCATTTTACTATTACAGACAATGTGTAAAAATTATTCCAGGAATCCAGAAGATGTTCTTACTCCTGGACTGACGAATACATAGAGAGAATTTTTTACTGAATGTTTCAACTTCCTTTGGATATAAAATGGAACCAACGTCTCTTGTACTGAGATCTGACAGACTGTTACCGGGGCAATAGAGGAAATCACTCAGCAAAAATAACTGAAAAGGAACATCACGTGTTGAGTTCAGTTAAGAGGAAGATTTAACCCTGAACATTCAGCCAGGTTTTCTAACCATGAAGCTGCAATTCCAAGAACGATTTTTTACACCACTAGACCTGACATTGCAGATTGACTGTCAGTCCCGTCGCGCCACAGATCGCATAACATATCATTTAAAACTTTCCAAATTAAAACAAGACCCAGCCAAATTATACCATCTATTAACCCCCGAATGCGGCTAACCAAACCAGGTGTTTTTAAATCAACAAATTAACTCTTTAATTAGAAGAACTAAATTCTTAAACACGATGAAGATATAAACAACTTTTAAAATAGGAAAATATTTGAGTCCTTGCAAATTTACAGTCCAGTGTTGCTTGAAGTCCTCACAGCTGTCCGATGGGGGAAAAAGGTTCTTGCAAAGTAGAACAGTCCGTAGTCTAACTTCAGTAAGTGATGCTTTCCTTCTCCAGTGAATTTCAACAATTAACAACTTGCAAACACTTTCAATAGAATCAATCTGACTTTAGAGATTTTGAGGGATAACAGTCTAACTTCCCTTCCTTCATTTCAAATTATCAGAGATCTCCGTTTTGGCTTGACTTTTTTTTTAGAACTTGGAGAGATAATAATTAAACAGACTAAAATCCTATTCCTTCAGTTTAAATGGTTGAGAGCTCTTTTTCAGGTGCTAAACACCACAGCTGTCTGTTTGTGTGTTCTCTGTGTCTGTGTTCTGTTCGAACAAATTGTCTTCAACTAAAATGCCAGTTCAAAATTGAATTGTTACAAATGTATCACTTGATACTCACTCTCAGTGGCTGTATCCATGGTAACAAGAATGCACCCTTTGAATTGCAGTCTCCAAATGGCTGTTTCTAAGGCAATGAAAATGCACCTTCCTATAACTCCTGTGGGTTGCTGGTTCTTAAAGCAATACTGATCCTTTGCAAGCCTTAAAGGCAAACCACATATTCCTGGAAAAAAAAAACTACTGGACCATGACAGGATAGTGTGGGAAAAAGGCATTGAAGTGGATGATCAGCCATGATCATGAATGGTGCAGCAGGCTCGATGGGCTGAATGGCCTACTCCTGTTCTATGTTCCAAAACATCTGATATTTGAGAAGTGCAAGGAATGTGACTATTACAAAATATTATATTTCACAAAACCCCAGTTAGTGTTCAAAGGGCTGAAACATGGTTGTTTCATTTCCTGCTGAAAGCAGGTCCCAACAATAACCAGGCGATTTGTGCTGAACGAGTACAGCAATGAATCTACAATGTAGCAGGACAAAGACTGTTCTCAGTTTAATAAAAACCTTCAGTCGAGGCTGGGAGCTGGATCAGGTGACCACTGAGAACCCTGTATTCTGACAGAACACAAAGTAATTACATTTAATCAATCGTTAAATCCAATAGTAAGCATTAAATCGAAAAATAGATGTAACAATGGGAAATAAGTGAATAGCAAAACCCAGTTTTTGGTTGAGACCTGTCCGTTTATTTTGATGGTTGGATATGAAATGCATATTAATCCAGTAACAATAGCTGGCACTACCGGAACATGCAGCATAATATCAATATAGGGATAGGCAATAAACGCTGTCCTAGCCATTGACACCCATATCCCATGAATGGGGAAAAAAGACAGGGACCATAAAGGTTGTTTATTTCCGAGTTGGTGCTGTCGGCTTGGACACTGTACACTGGAGAATGGCGGATTCTCTGCCCAGGGTTTTCTGTCCATTAACCAATGGCAGCGCACCCAGAATTTACTGATGTGTGTCATCAGTGCACAAGACTCACCGGCATCGGCATAGGTCAAATAATCCACCTCAGTGTACAGGGGAGGGGTGGCTCTGTGGTCCCAGCTGTGCAGTGCCCTAACTCGGCACATCTGTAGCTGGTCCAGCCCACAAGATACAACCAGAGATCAGTTTATTAAGATCCATTCCCTGCTCCATTGGTCAGTGTATGGCTACCTGGGAGCAGCTGGGAACATTAAAATAATACTTTAAGAAAACCAGAGAGGATGATCTGGTTTTACTTTGAAGATTTCTGAATGTGGGACATGACTCTGGGAGTAGTGCCTTGATCTTCCTCTAATGGTGCTGTGCTATCTTTCACTTCCATCTGTACAAACAGGGCGGGACTTGACTTGAATTGCACAACCATCTTCAGCTGCTTCACTGACCTTCCCTCCATCATATGATCAGAAGTGGGGATGTTCACTGATGGTTGTACATTGTTCAGTACCATTCCTAACTCCTCAGATACTGAAGCTGCTGCAGCAAGACCTGCACAACATCGAGGCTTAGGTTCATAATGCCAAGTAACATTTGTGTCACACAAGTGCCAGGCAATGACCATCACCAACAAGAGAGAATCTAACCATCTCCCCTTGACATTCAACAGCATTACTATCAGGAGTGTGGTGGAATATTCTCCACTTGCCTGGATGAGAGCAGCTCCAAAAAACACAAAAAACTTAACACCATCCCGGACAAAGCAGCCCGCTTGATTGACACCTAATCCACCACCTTCAACATTCACTCCCTCCACAACCAATGCACAGTGGCTGCAGTGTGTCCCATATGCAAGATGCACTGCAGAAACTCACCAAGCCTTCTTTGACAACACCTTTCAAGCCTACGACCTCTACTACCTACAAGGACGAGGACAGCAAACACATTGTGACACGACCATCTGCAAGCTCCCCTACAAGTCACACACTATACTGACTTGGAAATATATTGCCATTCCTTCTCTGCAGCCGGATCAAAATCCTGGAACTCCCTCCCTGACAGCACTGTGGGTGCAGCTGCACCAGATGGATTGCAGCTGTTCAAGAAGGCAGCATCCCAACAGAAATTAGGGATGGGCAATAAATGCCGGCCTTGCCAGTGATGCTCACCTTCCAAGAACAAATAAAAAAAACTAACACAATGATCCAGCATGAGGTGACGCAATAAAATATGAAGCGAGATCAGTTTTTGTCTTAAAACACAGTCACAAGTGAATCTTGAACGTATTTAGGGTAATGGATTTGATCTAAGAGGTTACTCCAGCTGAAGCAGAGCCCAGCAGACGGACACAAATTGCTTCACCTTGGATGATGTCGAGATTTTGAGCGTTGTTGGAACCACTCTTATTCAAGCAAGTGTGAGTATTCCATCACACTCCTGACGTGTGGCTTCTAGATGGTGGACAGGTTTTGGGGCATTAGGAAGGGAGCTACTCACTACAGGTAAGGTACCTACTGTAGGTAAAATTGGGTGGCTAGATCTTGGCTTAAGTTGACCATTTTCACACAGTTTTCTCTTTAATAACCAATAAGATCAAGGAAGCCATTTTGTATCTTGTATTAACTACTGTATTCATCAAATTAATGTATTAAGTAGTAACCCGTCATGAAGCAGATGATTGTAAAGCAACGAACCTTGATTAAGTTGTAACTAATGAATTAGTAATCATGCTACAAAAAGCAGACTTTTAAATAAGTTGAAAACTAAGTTTCTCAGCTTGTGACAAAGTTCAGTCAGTTGAATCTCTTCTGTAACTCACCGCAAGACAAAGTCAGCAGAAAAGCATTGTGAACCCTGATAACACTCAATAGCTGGGCTAACAAAGAATCGATTTTTGTACAAATTTCATATTTTCAATATCAGTATAAGGAGATAATAACTGTGATGGCGGGAAGGTCACTGATGAAGCAGCTGAAGATGGTTGGGCCTACGACACGATCCTGAGGAACTCCAGCAACAATGTCTCAGGTATGGGAAGACTGACCTCCAACAGCCACAACCGTTTTCCTCTGTGCTAGGTATGATACTAGCCAGTGGAAAGATTTCCCCCGATTCCCATTGACTTCACTTTTTCTCGGGCTCCTTGATGCCACACTTGGTCAAATGCTGTCTTGATGCCAAGGGCAGTCACTCTCACCTCACCTCTGGAATTCAGCTCTGTTGTCTGTGTTTGAACCAAGGTTGGAATGAGATTTGCAAATGATTGTTGCTGGCGAAATGCAAATTAAGCAGGTTATTGGTGAGTAAGTGCTGCTTGATCGCACGGTTGACATCGCCTTCCATCACTTTGATGATGATTGAGATAGGCCGGCGGGGCGGTGATTGGCCAGATTGGATTTGTCCTGCTTTTTATGCATAGCACATTCTTGGGCAATTTTCCACATTGTCAGCTGGAAAACTTTGTTGTAGCTGTAATCGAGCAGCTTCGCTAGGATCACGGATAGTTCTCATTTAGTTCTCAGTACTACAGCCAGAATGTTGTCAGGGCCCAAAACCTTTGCTGTATCCAGCTCCTTCAGTTATTCCTGGTATCACGTGGAGTGAATCGAATTGGCTGAAGACTAGCATCTGTGATGCTGCAGAACTAGGGAGGAGGCAGAGATGGATCATCTACTCGGCACTTCCGGCTGAAGATGGTTGTAAATACTTCAGCTTTGCCTTCTGCATTGAGGTGTTGAGATGGGATGGTTTCATGATCATTATTAATTATTTATTTTCTTTAGCAAATGCAAATTCCTGGAGCCAAGCGAGAGCCTCCTCATTTGCTGAGTTTAAGGCGATTAGTCCGCCACTCAGTCTGTAGGAGGGAATCCCCTCGGGAAATATGCAGCATTGTTATTAATAATATGGCCTTTTTATTCCAGGTTTATTAATTAATGAATTTAAATTCCACAGGCTTCCATGGTATTGTTTGAACAGATGTCTTCAGAGCATTAGACAGACTCTTCCAGTCTCATTCTCACCATTTCCTGCCTCACCTTGTAACCTTTGTGTACTGTCTACAGGACCAGTGTTTCTCAGAGTAAATGGGACTTTCTCTTACCTTTCTCCCCAGTTGATCTATGGAAGCTCTTTGAATGGGAAGGGTTCTCTCTGGTTGGTGCTCTCACAATCCTGTGCTGGTTCACCTGCTGTTGTTCTTCAGTCTACAATCCCTGTTTACTGTCAGCTGCCGAATTTGCTCATCACTCTGTCATTCACCAGGAGATCTAATTATAACAAAACAGAATGAGAACAATATTGAGGGTCTGAAGTAAAAAAACAATTTGATGAGTTCCAGAAAGCCTCTCCCTGACCAACAAATCACCATAGTTTGGGGCAGAAATGTGCCATTTCACTCTGCAATTTCAACAACTCTCACCGGGCTACACACTGTCTGATCTCACTGGCTCCATCCTCCCCGGGTTACACACTGTCTGATCTCACTGGCTCCATCCTCCCCGGGTTATACACTGTCTGATCACACTGGGTCCATCCTCCCGGGTTATACACTGTCTGATCACACTGGGTCCATCCTCCCTGGGTTACACACTGTCTGATCTCTCTGGGTCCATCCTCCCTGGGTTACACACTGTCTGATCACACTGGGTCCATCCTCCCTGGGTTACACACTGTCTGATCACACTGGGTCTATCCTCCCTGGGTTACACACTGTCTGATCTCACCGGGTCCATCCTTCCCGGGTACACACTGTCTGATCTCACTGGGTCTATCCTCCCTGGGTTACACACTGTCTGATCTCATTGGGTCCATCCTCCCCGGGTTACACACTGTCTGATCACAGTGGGTCCATCTAACCCTGGAATTGTTAGCAGTCACCATTTAAATTGCTGCAAACATACTGAATTCAATGCAAAAACACCTGACATTTCAGAAGTCAAGGAATGTGACTATTACAATATACATTTCAGGAGTCCAGCTGTAGGAACATCTGGATTCCTGGAATAAAACTCCAGTTAGAGTTTAAAGGGCTGACGATTGAGAAACCTTTATTCTGACAAAGGAAAATAATTACTTTTAATCATCTTGTTATAATTTTATCACCAGTTTACATTTGATCAAATATTAAAACCAATAGTAAGTGTTAAACTGAGAAACAAATGTAACAATGGGAAATAAGTGTGATTAGTTAGACCCAGCTTTTGGTTGAGATCTGTCCGTTTCTTTATTTTGTTATTTCCACGTTTTCATGAGTGGAGCCAGAAATTCTCCATCTTCTCTACCAACTGCAGATTAACCCAACCAGATCAAACCCTGTATTAACACTGTATATTAAACCCTGTATTAACACTGTACATTAACACTATAACTATATTCATACTGTATCACTCTATATCGATGTTATTTTACTCGATACATAGATACATAGAGATACACAGTACTGAAACAGGCCCTTCGGCCCACTGAGTCTGTGCTGACCAACAACCACCCATTTATACTAATCCTACATTAATCCTAAATTCCCTACCACATCCCCACAATTCACCGACCACCTACCTACTCTAGGGGCAATTTACCTATCAATCTGCATGAACACTATAACTATATTCATACTATATCTGTCTATATCGATGCTATTTTACTCTATATTATTATAATTTCATTAATTCTATATCGATGCTATTTTACTCTATATTAATACTATAACTATATTAATACTATATCTCTCTATATCGATGCTATTTTACTCTATATTAATATTATAACTACATTAATACTATATCACTCTATATCGATGCTATTTACTCTATATTAATATTATAACTACATTAATACTATATCACTCTATATCGATGCTATTTACTCTATATTAATATTATAACTACATTAATACTATATCACTCTATATCGATGCTATTTACTCTATATTAATATTATAACTACATTAATACTATATCACTCTATATCGATGCTATTTTACTCTATATTATTATAACTACATTAATACTTTATCACTCTGTATCGATGCTATTTTACTCTATATTAATATTATAACTACATTAATACTATATCACTCCATATCGATGCTATTTTACTCAACATTAACACCATAACTGCATTAATACTATATCACTCCATATCGATGCTATTTTACTCAACATTAACACCATAACTGCATTAATACTATATCTCTCTATATCGATGCTATTTTACTTGTTATTAATACTATAACTATATTAATACTATATCACTGCTAGTTTACTCGATATTAATATTATAACTACATAAATACTATAACACTCTAAATCAATGCGATTTTACTCGACATTAACACCATAACTACATCAATACTATAGCTCTCTATCTCAATGATATTTTATTCTATATTAATATTATAACTACATTAATACGATATAAATCTATATCAATGCTATTTTACTCTATATTAATACTATAACTGTATTACTACTATATCAGTCAAAATCGATGCTATTTTACTCGATATTAATACTATAACTATATTAATACTATATCTCTCCATATCGATGCTATTTTACTCGATATTAATACTATATCTCTATATCGATGCTATTTTACTCGATATTAATACTATAACTATATTAATATTGTATCACTCAATATCGATGCAATTTTACTCGATATGAATACTATAACTATATTAATACCATATCTCTCCATATTGATGCTATTTTACTCCATATTAATACTATAACTATATTAATATTGTCGCACTCTATATCGATGCAATTTTACTCTATATTAATGCTATAACTGTATTAATATTGTATCACTCTATATCGATGCAATTTTACTCTATATTAATACTATAACTATATTAATATTGTATCACTCTATATCGATGCAATTTTACTCTATATTAATGCTATAACTGTATTAATATTGTATCACTCTATATTAATGCTATAACTGTATTAATATTGTATCACTCTATATCGATGCAATTTTACTCTATATTAATATTGTATCACTCTACATCGATGCAATTTTACTCTATATTAATACTCTAACTATATTAATATTGTATCACTCTATATCGATGCAATTTTACTCTATATTAATACGATAACTATATTAATATTGTATCACTCTATATCGATGCAATTTTACTCTATATTAATACTATAACTATATTAATATTGTATCACTCTATATCGATGCAATTTTACTCTATATTAATACTATAACTATATTAATATTGTATCACTCTATATCGATGCAATTTTACTCTATATTAATACTATAACTATATTAATATTGTATCACTCTATATCGATGCAATTTTACTCTATATTAATACGAAAACTATATCAATATTGTATCACTCTATATCGATGCTATTTTACTCTATATTAATACTATAACTATATTAATATTGTATCACTCTATATCGATGCAATTTTACTCTACATTAATATTATAACTATATTAATATTGTATCACTCTATATCGATGCTATTTTACTCTATATTAATACTATAACTATATTAATATTGTATCACTCTATATCGATGCAATTTTACTCTGTATTAATACTATAACTATATTAATATTGTATCACTCGATATCGATGCAATTTTACTCTATATTAATACTATAACTATATTAATATTGTATCACTCTATATCGATGCAATTTTACTCTATATTAATACTATAACTATATTAATATTGTATCACTCTATTCGATGCAATTTTACTCTATATTAATACTATAACTATATTAATATTGTATCACTCTATATCGATGCTATTTTACTCGATATTAATACTATAACTATATTAATATTGTATCACTCTATATCGATGCAATTTTACTCGATATGAATACTATAACTATATTAATACCAAATCTCTCCATATCGATGTTATTTTACTCTATATTAATACTATAACTATATTAATATTGTATCACTCTATATCGATGCAATTTTACTCTATATTAATACTATAACTATATTAATATTGTATCACTCTATATCGATGCAATTTTACTCTATATTAATGCTATAACTGTATTAATATTGTATCACTCTATATTAATGCTATAACTGTATTAATATTGTATCACTCTATATCGATGCAATTTTACTCTATATTAATATTGTATCACTCCATATCGATGCAATTTTACTCTATATTAATACTCTAACTATATTAATATTGTATCACTCTATATCGATGCAATTTTACTCTATATTAATACGATAACTATATTAATATTGTATCACTCTATATCGATGCAATTTTACTCTATATTAATACTATAACTATATTAATATTGTATCACTCTATATCGATGCAATTTTACTCTATATTAATACTATAACTATATTAATATTGTATCACTCTATATCGATGCAATTTTACTCTATATTAATACTATAACTATATTAATATTGTATCACTCTATATCGATGCAATTTTACTCTATATTAATACTATAACTATATCAATATTGTATCACTCTATATCGATGCTATTTTACTCTATATTAATACTATAACTATATTAATATTGTATCACTCTATATCGATGCAATTTTACTCTATATTAATACTATAACTATATTAATATTGTATCACTCTATATCGATGCTATTTTACTCTATATTAATACTATAACTATATTAATATTGTATCACTCTATATCGATGCAATTTTACTCTGTATTAATACTATAACTATATTAATATTGTATCACTCTATATCGATGCAATTTTACTCTATATTAATACTATAACTATATTAATATTGTATCACTCTATATCGATGCAATTTTACTCTATATTAATACTATAACTATATTAATATTGTATCACTCTATATCGATGCAATTTTACTCTATATTAACACTATAACTATATTAATACTGTATCACTCTGTATCGATGCTATTTTACTCTATATTAATATTGTATCACTCTATATCGATGCAATTTTACTCTATATTAATACTCTAACTATATTAATATTGTATCACTCTATATCGATGCAATTTTACTCTATATTAATACGTAACTATATTAATATTGTATCACTCTATATCGATGCAATTTTACTCTATATTAATACTATAACTATATTAATATTGTATCACTCTATATCGATGCAATTTTACTCTATATTAATACTCTAACTATATTAATATTGTATCACTCTATATCGATGCAATTTTACTCTATATTAATACGATAACTATATTAATATTGTATCACTCTATATCGATGCAATTTTACTCTATATTAATACTATAACTATATTAATATTGTATCACTCTATATCGATGCAATATTACTCTATATAAATACTCTAACTATATTAATATTGTATCACTCTATTCGATGCAATTTTACTCTATATTAATACTATAACTATATTAATATTGTATCACTCTATATCGATGCTATTTTACTCGATATTAATACTATAACTATATTAATATTGTATCACTCTATATCGATGCAATTTTACTCGATATGAATACTATAACTATATTAATACCATATCTCTCCATATTGATGCTATTTTACTCCATATTAATACTATAACTATATTAATATTGTAGCACTCTATATCGATGCAATTTTACTCTATATTAATGCTATAACTGTATTAATATTGTATCACTCTATATCGATGCAATTTTACTCTATATTAATGCTATAACTGTATTAATATTGTTACACTCTATATTAATGCTATAACTGTATTAATATTGTATCACTCTATATCGATGCAATTTTACTCTATATTAATATTGTATCACTCTATATCGATGCAATTTTACTCTATATTAATACTCTAACTATATTAATATTGTATCACTCTATATCGATGCAATTTTACTCTATATTAATACGATAACTATATTAATATTGTATCACTCTATATCGATGCAATTTTACTCTATATTAATACTATAACTATATTAATATTGTATCACTCTATATCGATGCAATTTTACTCTATATTAATACTATAACTATATTAATATTGTATCACTCTATATCGATGCAATTTTACTCTATATTAATACTATAACTATATTAATATTGTATCACTATATCGATGCAATTTTACTCTATATTAATACTCTAACTATATTAATATTGTATCACTCTATATCGATGCAATTTTACTCTATATTAATACTATAACTATATCAATATTGTATCACTCTATATCGATGCTATTTTACTCTATATTCATACTATAACTATATTAATATTGTATCACTCTATATCGATGCAATTTTACTCTATATTAATACTATAACTATATTAATATTGTATCACTCTGTATCGATGCTATTTTACTCTATATTAATACTATAACTATATTAATATTGTATCACTCTATATCGATGCAATTTTACTCTGTATTAATACTATAACTATATTAATATTGTATCACTCTATATCGATGCAATTTTACTCTATATTAATGCTATAACTGTATTAATATTGTATCACTCTATATTAATGCTATAACTGTATTAATATTGTATCACTCTATATCGATGCAATTTTACTCTATATTAATATTGTATCACTCTACATCGATGCAATTTTACTCTATATTAATACTCTAACTATATTAATATTGTATCACTCTATATCGATGCAATTTTACTCTATATTAATACGATAACTATATTAATATTGTATCACTCTATATCGATGCAATTTTACTCTATATTAATACTATAACTATATTAATATTGTATCACTCTATATCGATGCAATTTTACTCTATATTAATACTATAACTATATTAATATTGTATCACTCTATATCGATGCAATTTTACTCTATATTAATACTATAACTATATTAATATTGTATCACTCTATATCGATGCAATTTTACTCTATATTAATACGAAAACTATATCAATATTGTATCACTCTATATCGATGCTATTTTACTCTATATTAATACTATAACTATATTAATATTGTATCACTCTATATCGATGCTATTTTACTCGATATTAATACTATAACTATATTAATATTGTATCACTCTATATCGATGCAATTTTACTCGATATGAATACTATAACTATATTAATACCATATCTCTCCATATTGATGCTATTTTACTCCATATTAATACTATAACTATATTAATATTGTATCACTCTATATCGATGCAATTTTACTCTATATTAATACTATAACTATATTCATATTGTATCACTCTATATCGATGCAATTTTACTCTATATTAATGCTATAACTGTATTAATATTGTATCACTCTATATTAATGCTATAACTGTATTAATATTGTATCACTCTATATCGATGCAATTTTACTCTATATTAATATTGTATCACTCCATATCGATGCAATTTTACTCTATATTAATACTCTAACTATATTAATATTGTATCACTCTATATCGATGCAATTTTACTCTATATTAATACGATAACTATATTAATATTGTATCACTCTATATCGATGCAATTTTACTCTATATTAATACTATAACTATATTAATATTGTATCACTCTATATCGATGCAATTTTACTCTATATTAATACTATAACTATATTAATATTGTATCACTCTATATCGATGCAATTTTACTCTATATTAATACTATAACTATATTAATATTGTATCACTCTATATCGATGCAATTTTACTCTATATTAATACTATAACTATATTAATATTGTATCACTCTATATCGATGCAATTTTACTCTATATTAATACTATAACTATATTAATATTGTATCACTCTATATCGATGCAATTTTACTCTATATTAATACTATAACTATATCAATATTGTATCACTCTATATCGATGCTATTTTACTCTATATTAATACTATAACTATATTAATATTGTATCACTCTATATCGATGCAATTTTACTCTATATTAATACTATAACTATATTAATATTGTATCACTCTATATCGATGCTATTTTACTCTATATTAATACTATAACTATATTAATATTGTATCACTCTATATCGATGCAATTTTACTCTGTATTAATACTATAACTATATTAATATTGTATCACTCTATATCGATGCAATTTTACTCTAAATTAATACTATAACTATATTAATATTGTATCACTCTATATCGATGCAATTTTACTCTATATTAATACTATAACTATATTAATATTGTATCACTCTATATCGATGCAATTTTACTCTATATTAACACTATAACTATATTAATATTGTATCACTCTGTATCGATGCTATTTTACTCTATATTAATATTGTATCACTCTATATCGATGCAATTTTACTCTATATTAATACGATAACTATATTAATATTGTATCACTCTATATCGATGCAATTTTACTCTATATTAATACTATAACTATATTAATATTGTATCACTCTATATCGATGCAATATTACTCTATATTAATACTCTAACTATATTAATATTGTATCACTCTATTCGATGCAATTTTACTCTATATTAATACTATAACTATATTAATATTGTATCACTCTATATCGATGCTATTTTACTCGATATTAATACTATAACTATATTAATATTGTATCACTCTATATCGATGCAATTTTACTCGATATGAATACTATAACTATATTAATACCATATCTCTCCATATTGATGCTATTTTACTCCATATTAATACTATAACTATATTAATATTGTAGCACTCTATATCGATGCAATTTTACTCTATATTAATGCTATAACTGTATTAATATTGTATCACTCTATATCGATGCAATTTTACTCTATATTAATGCTATAACTGTATTAATATTGTTACACTCTATATTAATGCTATAACTGTATTAATATTGTATCACTCTATATCGATGCAATTTTACTCTATATTAATATTGTATCACTCTATATCGATGCAATTTTACTCTATATTAATACTATAACTATATTAATATTGTATCACTCTATATCGATGCAATTTTACTCTATATTAATACTATAACTATATTAATATTGTATCACTCTATATCGATGCAAATTTACTCTATATTAATGCTATAACTGTATTAATATTGTATCACTATATCGATGCAATCTTACTCTATATTAATGCTAGAACTGTATTAATATTGTATCACTCTATATCGATGCAATTTTACTCTATATTAATATTGTATCACTCTATATCGATGCAATTTTACTCTATATTAATACTATAACTATATTAATATTGTATCACTCTATATCGATGCTATTTTACTCTATATTAATACTATAACTATATTAATATTGTATCACTCTATATCGATGC
Organism: Heterodontus francisci; assembly: GCF_036365525.1. NCBI lineage: Eukaryota > Metazoa > Chordata > Chondrichthyes > Heterodontiformes > Heterodontidae > Heterodontus > Heterodontus francisci. The sequence goes on along the minus strand of NC_090398.1, from coordinate 25,056,131 downwards.
AATTTTACTCTATATTAATACTATAACTATATTAATATTGTATCACTCTATATCGATGCAATTTTACTCTATATTAATACTATAACTATATTAATATTATCACTCTATATCGATGCTATTTTACTCTATATTAATACTCTCACTATATTAATACTATATCTCTCTATATCGATGCAATTTTACTCTATATTAATGCTATAACTATTAATACTGTATCACTCTATATCGATGCAATTTTACTCTATATTAATACTAACTATATTAATACTATATATCTCTGTATCGATGCTATTTTACTCTATCTTCTTCTTCTTCTTTGGCCTCCTTGTCTCGAGAGACAATGGGTAAGCGCCTGGAGGTGGTCAGTGGTTTGTGAAGCAGCGCCTGGAGTGGCTATAAAGGCCAATTCTAGAGTGACAGGCTCTTCCACAGGTGCTGCAGAGAAATTTGTTTGTCGGGGCTGTTACACAGTTGGCTCTCCCCTTGCGCCTCTGCCTTTTTTCCTGCCAACCACTAAGTCTCTTCGACTCGCCACACTTTAGCCCCGCCTTTATGGCTGCCCGCCAGCTCTGGCAGACGCTGGCAACTGACTCCCATGACTTGTGACCAATGTCACAGGATTTCATGTCGCATTTGCAGACGTCTTTAAAGCGGAGACATGGACGGGTCTGATGGGTCTGATACCAGTGGCGAGCTCGCTGTACAATGTGTCTTTGGGGATCCTGCCATCTTCCATGCGGCTCACATGGCTATAACTATATTAATACTATATCACTCTATATCGATGCTATTTTACTCTATATTGTGCTAGTGAGGCCAGAAACAGGGAGTGAGTGCAGCTGAACACGTGGCTACAGAACTGGTGCAGGAGGGAGGGATTCAGATATCTAGATCATTGGGATATCCTCTGGGGAAGGTGGGACCTGTACAAGAAGGACGGGTTGCATATGAACTGGAGGGGCACCAATATCCTGGGCGGGAGGTTTGCTCGAACTCATCGGGAGGGTTTAGACTAGTTTGGCAGGGGGATGGGAATCGGAGCTACGGATCAGTGGATGGGGTAGCTGTTGAACAGGCAAATACAGAGTGCAGAGAGTCTGTGAGGAAGGTCAGACAGTTGACAGGGCAAAGTTGCAGCCAGTATAATGTGTTGAAGTGTGTCTATTTTAACGCAAGAAGTGTCAGGAATAAGGGTGATGAACTTAGAACATGGATCAGTACTTGGAGCTACGATGATAAAAGCAAAATACTGTGGATGCTGGAAATCTGAAACAAAAACAAGAAATGCTGGATTCACTCAGCAGGTCTGGCAGCATCTGTGGAAAGAGAAGCAGAGTTAACGTTTCGGGTCAGTGACCCTTCTTCGGAACTACTTGGAGCTACGATGTTGTGGCCATTACGGAGACGTGGATATCACTGGGGCAGGAATGGATGTTGGATGTTCTGGGGTTTAGATGTTTCAAAAGGAATAGGGAGGGAGGTAAAAGAGGTGGGGGAGTGGCATTGTTAGTCAGGGATAGTATCACAGCTGCAGAAAGGGAGGTCGTCGAGGAGGGTTTGTCTGCTGAGTCATTATGGGTGGAAGTCAGAAACAGGAAAGGAGCAGTCACTTTGTTGGGAGTTTTCTATAGACCCCCCAATAACAACAGACGCATGGAGGAACAGATTGGGAGGCAGATTTTGGAAAGGTGCAGAGGTAACAGGGTTGTTGTCATGGGTGACTTCAACTTCCCTAATATTGATTGGAACCTTCTTAGTGCAAATACTTTGGATGGAGCAGTTTTTGTCAGGTGTGTCCAGGAAGGTTTCCTGACTCAATTTGTAGATAGGCCGACTAGAGGGGAGACTATGTCGGACTTGGTGCTTGGCAACGAACCAGGCCAGGTGGCAGATCTCTCGGTGGGAGAGCATTTCGGTGATAGTGATCACAACTCCCTGACCTTTACTATAGTCATGGAGAGGGACAGGAGCAAACGGGATGGGAAAATGTTTAATTGGGGGAGGGGGAATTACAATGCTATTAGGCAGGAACTGGAGAGCATAAATTGGGAACTTGCTGCGACTGCTGGATAGGTTTGTCCCAATGAGGCAGGGAAGGGATGGTAGGGTGAAGGAACATTCATTGACAAGAGATGTGGAACAGCTAGTCAAGAGGAAGAAGGAAGCTTACTTAAGGGTGAGGAAGCAAGGATCAGACAGGGCTCTAGAGGGTTACAAGGGAGCCAGGAAGGAACTGAAGAATGGACTTAGGAGAGCTAGAAGCGGATATGAAAAAGTCTTGGCGGGTAGGATTAAGGAAAATCCCAAGGCGTTCTACACTTATGTGAGGAACAAGAGGATGGCCAGAGTGAGGGTAGGACCGATCAGGGATAGTGGAGGGAACTTGTGCCTGGAGTCAGAGGAGGTAGGGGAGGTCCTAAATGAATACTTTGCTTCAGTATTCACTAGTGAGAGGGACCTGGTCGTTTGTGAGGACAGCATGGAACAGGCTGATATGCTCGAACAGGCTGAGGTTAAGAGGGAGGATGTGCTGGAAATTTTGAATGATATGAGGACAGATAAGTCCCCGGGGCCAGACGGGATATACCCAAGGATATTACGGGAAGCGAGGGAAGAGATTGCTGCGCCTTTGGCGATGATCTTTGCGTCTTCACTGTCCACTGGAGTAGTACCGGATAATTGGAACGTGGCAAATGTTGTTCCCTTGTTCAAGAAAGGGAATAGGGATAACCCTGGGAATTATAGACCAGTCAGTCTTACGTCGGTTTTGGGCAAATTATTGGAGAGGATTCTGAGAGATAGGATTTATGATTATTTGGAAAAGCATGGTTTGATTAGAGACAGTCAGCATGGCTTTGTCAGGGGCAGGTCATGCCTCACAAGCCTTATTGAATTCTTTGAAGATGTGACAAAACACATTGATGAAGGAAGAGCAGTGGATGTGGTGTATATGGATTTTTCAAGGCGTTTGATAAGGTTCCCTATGGTAGGCTCATTCAGAAAGTAAGGAGGCATGGGATTCAGGGAAAGTTGGCTGTCTGGATACAAAATTGGCTGGCCCATAGAAGTCAGAGGGTGGTAGTAGATGGAAAGTATTCAGCATGGAGCTCAGTGACCAGTGGTGTTCCACAAGGATCTGTTCTGGGACATCTGCTCTTTGTGATTTTTATAAATGACTTGGATGAGGAAGTGGAAGGCTGGGTTAGCAAGTTTGCCAATGACATGAATGTTGCTGGAGTTGTGGATAGTGTGGAAGGCTGTTGTAGGTTGCAACGGGACATTGACAGGATGCAGAGCTGGGCTGAGAAGTGGCAGATGGAGTTCAACCTGGAAAAGTGTGAAGTGATTCATTTTGGAAGGTCGAACTTGAATGCGGAATACAGGCTTAAAGACAGGATTCTTGGTAGTGTGGAGGAACAGAGGGATCTTGGGGTCCATGTCCATAGATTGCTCAAAGTTGCCACCCAAGTTGATAGGGTTGTTAAGAAGGCGTATGGTGTGTTGGCTTTCATTAACGGGGGGAATGAGTTTAAGAGCCGCGAGGTTATGCTGCAGCTCTATAAGGCCCTGGTTCGACCACACTTGGAATATTGTGTTCAGTTCTGGTCGCCTCATTATATGAAGGATGTGGAAGCTTTAGAGAGGGTGCAGAGGAGATTTACCAGGATGCTGCCTGGACTGGAGGGAATGTCCTACGAAGAAAGATTGAGGGAGCTAGGGCTTTTCTCATTGGAGCGAAGAAGGATGAGAGGTGAACTAAAAACAAGAAAAGCTGGAACCACTCAGCAGGTCTGGCAGCATCTGTGGAAAGAGAAGCAGAGTTAACGTTTCGGGTCAGTGACCCTTCATCGGAACTGAGAAATATTAGAAAAGTCACAGGTTATAAGCAAGTGAGGTGGGGGTGGGGCAAGAGATAACAAAGGAGGTCTAGATTGGACCAGGCCACATAGCTGACCAAAGGGTCACGGAGCAAAGGCAAACAATATGTTAATGGTGTGTTGGGCCTCTGTTCCAGGAAGAAGCGGAGAGCCCTCAAACCATCCTGGTGGGGGATGGAGGTGTAGAGCGATTGGACGTCCATAGTGAAGAGGAGGCGGTTGGGACCAGGAAACTCAGGCCCCCTCCCCCAACTCTTTTTCCGGTACATTGATGACTGTATCGGTGACGTTTCCTGCTCCCGCCCCGAACTGGAAAACTTTATCAACTTTGCTTCCAATTTCCACCCTTCTCTCACCTTTACATGGTCCATCTCTGACACTTCCCTTCCCTTCCTCGACTTCTCTGTCTCCATCTCTGGGGATAGGTTGTCTACTAATATCCATTATAAGCCCACCGATTCCCACAGCTACCTCGACTGCACTTCTCCACACCCTACCTCCTGTAAGGACTCCATTCCATTCTCCCAGTTTCTCCGTCTCCGACGCATCTGCTCTGATGATGCTACCTTTCATGACGCTGCTTCTGATATGACCTCCTTTTTCCTCAACCAAGGATTTCCCCCCACTGTGGTTGACAGGGCCCTCAACCGTGTCCGACCCATTCCCCGACCTCTACCCTCACCCCTTCCCCTCCCTCCCAGAACCGTGACAGGGTTCCCCTTGTCCTCACTTTTCACCCCACCAGCCTCCATATCCAAAGGATCATCCTCCGCCATTTCCGCCACCTCCAGCGTGATGCCACTACCAATCGCATCTTCCCCTGTCAGCATTCCGAAGGGATCGTTCCCTCCATGACACCCTGGTCCACTCTTCCATTACCCCCACCACCTCGTCCCCGACCCAGGGCACCTTCCCTTGCAATCGCAGGAGGTGTAATACCTGCCCATTTACCTCCTCTCTCCTCACTATCCCAGGCCCCAAACACTCCTTTCAGGTGAAGCAGTGATTTACTTGTACTTCTTTCAATGTAGTATACTGTATTCGCTGCTCACAGTGTGGTCTCCTCTACATTGGGGAGACCAAGTGCAGACTGGGTGACCGCTTTGCGGAACATCTCCGTTCAGTCCGCAAGCAGGACCCTGAGCTTCCGGTTGCTTGCCATTTCAACACTCCCCCCTGCTCTCATGCTCACATCTCTGTCCTGGGATTGCTGCAGTGTTCCAGTGAACATCAACGCAAGCTCAAGGAACAGCATCTCATTTACCGATTAGGCACACGACAGCCTGCCGGACTGAACATTGAGTTCAATAATTTCAGAGCATGACAGCCCCCCATTTTACTTTCATTTTTAGTTATTTTTTCTTCCTTTTTTTTTACATTCTTTTTTACATTTTTTTTTTGCATTTATTTCATTTCATCTTAGTTTGTTCAGTTTGCTTACCCACTGGTTTTTTTTCAGGTTTGCACTTGCTGCTGTTCAATATTCAGTGTATTTACAGCTAATCCGTAGTAATGTTTTGTCTTTCAACACACCATTAACATATTGTTTGCCTTTGCTCCGTGACCTTTTGGTCAGCTATGTGGCCTGGTCCAATCTGGACCTCCTTTGTTATCTCTTGCCCCACCCCCACCTCACTTGCTTATAACCTGTGATTTTTCTAATATTTGTCAGTTCCGAAGAATGGTCACTGACCCGAAACGTTAACTCTGCTTCTCTTTCCACAGATGCTGCCAGACTTGCTGAGTGGTTCCAGCATTTCTTGTTTTTATTTCAGATTTCCAGCATCCGCAGTATTTTGCTTTTATTTTAAGGATGAGAGGTGACTTGATAGAGGGGTACAAGATGATGAGAGGCATAGATAGAGTGGATCGCCAGAGACTTTTTCCAAGGGTGGAAAGGGCTATCACCAGGGGGCATAATTTTAAGGTGAATGGAGGAAGGTTTCGGGGAGATGTCAGAGGTAGGTTCTTTACACAGAGAGTGGTGGGTGCGTGGAATGCGCTGCCAGCGGTGGTAGTAGAAGCAGATACATTAGGGGCATTTAAACGATTCTTGGATAGGTCCATGGATGATAGTAGAATGAAGGGTAGGTAGTTAGGTTGATCTTAGAGTAGGTTAAAGGTTCGGCACAACATCGTGGGCCGAAGGGCCTGCACTGTGCTGTACTGTTCCATGTTCTATGTTCTATGTAATACTATATCACTCTATATCGATGCTATTTTACTCTGTATTAATACTATAACTATTAATACTGTATCACTCTATATCGATGCTATTTTACTCTATATTAATACTATAACTATATTAATACTATATCACTCTATATCGATGCTATTTTACTCTATATTAGTACTATAATTGTATTAATACTATATCACTCTATATCGATGCTATTTTACTCTATATTAATACTATAATTGTATTAATACTTTATCTCTCTATTACGATGCTATTTTACTCTATATTAATACTATAACTATTAATACTGTATCACTCTATATCGATGCTATTTTACTCTGTATTAATACGATAACTATATTAATACTATATCACTCTATATCGATGCTATTTTACTCTATATTAATACTATAACTATATTAATACTGTATCACTCTATATCGATGCTATTTTACTCTATATTAATACTATATTTCTCTGTATTGATGCTATTTTACTCTATATTAATACTATAACTATATTAATACTGTATCACTATATATCGATGCTATTTTACTCTATATTAATACTATATTTCTCTGTATTGATGCTATTTTACTCTATATTAATAATATAACAATATTAATAATGTATCACTCTATAATCGATGCTATTTTACTCTATATTGATACTATATTTCTCTGTATTGATGCTATTTTACTCTATATTAATACTATAACTATATTATTACTATGCTCTGTTGTAACTGTTACTGACCGTTACTCAGACCAGCTCGCATCGCCCGTCATGGAGAATACCTGGATTCCCGGAAGCTAGTAACAACGCGTTTGCGCGGGGAAAGGCTGTAACTGTGCCTGCGCGGCACAGGAAGGCCGGAAACGTCTTGAAGCCTCCTTGATCTGGGCTGAGTTCAACGCAGGAAATAGTCAGCAGGTCTGGCAGTGTCTGTGGGGAGAGAAACAACATCAATGTTTCAGCTTAATGACCTTTCCTTATTTCAACTGGATCTGTCTCAGCATCGAATTTATTGTGTTCTTTATACTCGGTGTGTTTCTATTAACAACATTTATTTTCGATTTTGGACACACCCTGTGATTCTGCTCTAATATTTTAAACACATGTTTATTCCTTTCTCCGCATTTAATTTCTTTGCATCTTTTCGTTTTCCTTTTACCTATAGTGCATAAATCACAGTTTCTAACTGTTACTCTAATCTCTTCCCTTTCATTTGCTTTTGAACTATTATTTATAATTATTGTATTCCTACCTTTCCCACCTGATCCCTTCCCTCCATTTACTAGTTTAAAGTCCTTGTTACTGCCTTGGTTACATGTGAGGTATCAGCTGGAGTACTGTGTACAATTCTGGGCACCACATTTCAGGAAATCTTTGGAGGGGATAGAGAGGAGATTTACCAGGATGATACCAGGGGTGAGGGATTGCAGTTACATGGTGAGATTGGAGAAGCTGGAATTGTTCTTTTTAGAGCAGGGAAGGTTAACAGCAGACTGAATAGAGATATTAAAAATAGAGAGATTGTGTTTGAGTGAGTCTGGAGAATCTGTTTCCTCTGGCAAGTGTCAGCAACCAGAGATCACAGTTTTAAAATAATTGGTAAATGAAGAGAGGGAATGGAACAAAAAGGGTTGTTAAAATCTGGAATGTATGACATGAAATATTGGTGGAAGCAGATTCCAAAGGAATTTTTAAATATCTGGGTCAGTGGGTATGGGTGTGGGACTGGGTCAGTGGGTGTGGGACTGGGTGGGCGGGTGTGGGTGTGTGGGTGTGGGACTGGGTCAGTGGGTGTGGGACTGGGTGCGCGGGTGTGGGTGTGGGACTGGGTCAGTGGGTGTGGGACTGGGTGAGCGGGTGCGAGGCTGGGTCAGTGGAATGGGGGAACATGCGAACTGTTCAGATTTGATGTGACGGCCGGCTCCAGGTTACAGATTCTCACTGCAATGAAAACATACATTTCAGGGGAAGTTAGGTGAACACACTTGAGGGAGAAAGGATTCGAAGATTATGCTCATCGGGTTTGTGAAAAGGGGTGGAAGGAGGCTTGTGTAGAGCATAAACGTGGAAGAATCGGGCCGAATTGCCTGGTTCGGTGCTGTTAATTCTGTGTAAAAAGGGAAGTGACGATGACACATTTTCTGAAGCAGTTTTGTACAAAGAGAATCCGAAGCTTTGCTCTAATTCTGGAGTCTGCAACAAGCAAACTCCAGTGGTGGAACGGAGAGATTCCAGTCTTCCAGCCAGAGTGGAATATTCTGGAACAGTGAACTGAGTTTAACATTAAACCACAAATGAGAAGACTGTATTTCAGAGGAGATAGTTTGATCAGAGACTCGCTCAGTTCGACCTGTAGGTGAAGAGTTAGACATGTGTATCTCCATCTCCAGCCTCAATTTGCTCTCAATGTTTTCTCACCTCACGAAGCTCTGTCCATCTTTCTCACAACTTCATATTTAAATCTCTCCAATGGGGTTTCTGCTCCTGCACAGTACTCAACTGGAATAATACCTTCTCTGACTGTGACTCTGAAAAACTGTCCATCCTCATTCTTCTTGACCTCTGCAGTCACTGACACCATCGAGCACAACATCCTCCTTCACTGCCTCTCATCCATTGTCCAGCTCAGAGGGACTGACCTCACTTTGTTTCCACACTTACATCCAATGACAGCCAGAGAATCTTTTTTAATGACTTCTCTACCTGCCCCCTCACCATTACCTCTGGATCTTTCCTCATCCCCTCCTATTTCTCATCTGCATGCTGCGCTTTTAGACATTATCAAAGACGAGTTATCAGTTTTCACATGTTCGCTGACAACACAATCCTCTGCTCTACCTCTCCACCGATATCAAAATGCAACAAATCAAAACATGAAATATAAATCTGTGAATAAAATAATACTTTCCTAGCACACTGTGTAAAACCGAGTGAAGGATCATTTAATTCTGTTTCATATTTCCCTGCAGAATATTCACAAGCTCAGAACGGTGTACTGCACCTTAGACAGGTTATATCTTTTTATCCATTTATTTATAACATTTAGAAGGTTGTGGGGTGATTTGATTGAGGCTTTTAGGATTTTGAAATGGATTGAGAGAGTAGACAGAAACTTTTTCTGCTCGTTGGGAGTCTAGGACAAGGGAACATAACCTGAAAATCAAAGTCAGGCCATTCAAGAATGAACTAAGGAAAAACATTGTCTCTCAAAGGGTGGTGGAAATGTACAACTCCCTCCCACAAAAGGCAGAACATCCTAGCTCAATTAATCATTGTAGATCGTGATCAATAGATTTTTGCTGGGAAAGTTTATTAAGTGACTATGAAGCCATGATGGGTGGATGGAGTTAGGATACAGGTCAGACATGATCTTATTGAATGACAGAATAGGGTCGAGGGGCTGAATAGCCTACTCCTGTTCCTGTGTTCCCAATGAGGCTGGTATTTCACTGTACTGTGAGAGTAAATCTTACCAAAGGGCTCTCCCAGTGCAGAGTGTGGGCCAATGGGAGCCTGTCTGGAACTGGATTGTGGAGATCAGCAGGACTCACTGGATTTCACTGGGAATCTGTCTGTGTCACACGTGATGTGGAGAGTTTATAGTAACACTCGGGAAATGCTCGATCCCAGAGCTAACAACTATTGTACTGATGGTGGAGGAGGGACTGATATCATGTTTAACAAGGCAACGTTCTCATTCTCATTTTAATATTTCCATCTAACCCGCCTATTAACATTATATTTTTCACAGAGCATCAGAATCTGGAAGTCGGTGACCAACATGACTGAAGGATCATTGAGGAAAGAAGATCCAACATCTTCAACAAGAATGAGAATGGACACAGGTTCAGAAAATACTTGAAAATATAATTTCTGTCCTGACAGAAGGTCCAGATCTTGAGCAAGAACCTGCAGCTCACACAGGAAGAGGGAACAGGACAGGGACTGAGTAGAAAGAGGGAAGTCAGTGACCATCTAGACAGGCATCGCAATCACAGGTGGAGAGAGCCCCTGAGTACTGAAACTGTCCAATAGATACCTTGTATTGGGGACTGGATAGAGACAGTGACTCAGAGGATGGTCTTCCTGAACAATAATATGACACTACAGAGCAGGATACCAGCCCGTGTGGGGCGGTGGAGAGAGACAGGTGGGACACAGGAATAGGAGAGTAATAGTGGTGGGACATTCTATAACCAGGGGAATAGACAGACTCTTCTACAGCCCTGAGCAGGTCCCGAATGGTAAGTTACCTCCCTGGTTAGAGTGCAGAACGTCCTGAAACAGTGGGACAATCTCTGGGAATGAAAAGAGGGTGGAAAATATCCACAGTCAGAACCAGTAGCACAGATAGAACTATGCTTATCGAGGGAATATTAAGATTAAGGCTCTAGACAGGAAAAGAAGGCCTCGAGCTGGCGATCTCCAGATTGTTTTGTACTCAGTCACTTCAGGAGGTAAATATGAGGCAGGTCAATGTGCAGCTGCAGAGCTGGAGCAGGATGGAACATTCTTGGGACATGAGAGTGAGTTCAGGGGGAAGGGAAGGGATGGCTGCAATCTGAATCCACCAACAAATGGAGCTGTGGGAAGGGCAGCAGCTGATGTGACTGGAAAATGGGAAATATCCAGATCTGAGACTAGAGAGCAGAATTAATAAAACTCATGGAGCAAGAACAGAAGATTTATGAAATAGTGAAATGTTCTTATCTGGAGGAAAGGAAGGATGTTTTGGAATAGTGAGAGTCACTGGGCAGGAAAAACTATCGGAGAAAAATTAACATTTCAAAAAACTGGAGCAGGAATTGAGTGTTGTGTCTGTGAATTTACAAATCATTCCAAACACCTTTGGAAAGACAGAAGCTGGTGAGAAGTGATCTAGTATCTGAAAGACCGGGACTGGGTTGTCACAGGACTCAGAGCAAAATGTTCCTAGTTATGACATTTTCAGAGGAGAACAAAATATGTGTGGACACCACTGTTAATAAATGGTTCCAGGACAACAGCAGAAGAACAACAAACTTGCATTTATGGTAGTGTCTTTAATGTAGTAAAACATCCCAGGGCACTTCACATAAACGTTATCAAATATAATTTAACACCAAGCTACATTAGGAGATATTAAGTTAGGTGACCAAAAGCTTGGTGAAAGAGGTAGGTTTTAAAGAGTATCTGAAAGGAAGAGAGAGAGCTGGAGAGGTTTATAAATTAAAGATGTTCCAGGGAGTAATAATAAGAAAGAAAACATATACACAGTTCAGCAAAAGGAAGGGAAATGGCACAATTCTCAGTGAGCTTTGCACGTCAGCAAGCAGTGGAGGTGAGAGTGGTGGAACTGGGGGAAAATAGTTACAGAGGAAGAAGTTTTGGGGAGATATAAAATATTTCCTTTAGTTTCAAAAAATCATGATGGAAGTAAAAACGTTGGTGTACCAGAGGAGGATGTGGGTCTGTAGTTAAATATAACTGTAGAGAGGATTTAAAATGGAGTTTAATTGCTGAGATCAGTCACTGGGTCCAGAGATAATGTGCCTGTGGTTGCAATGAGAAATCGGAGAGTGGGGACTCCGACTACAATTCATCAATCCTTGTTTAATATCAAATACACAGATGGACTGAAGGAGCCCAATTAATGTCTCTGTTCAAATAGGGATAGAGTCTGAAGAGGGTAACAATGGACCAGTAATCTATAGTTAGTTGTGACAATCTCCTTGCATCTGTAATGGCAGATGGAATTAGAAACAATTTAGACATAAAGGGGATGATGAGAGGAGGCTGGAATGGATTCGCTGTAAACAGGTTGTATTTGAGAAATGTGATACAGCTTCGATGAGATCTGACTATGTGTAGTACATGCGGTTTTTCTGGGTTATCAGAATGGATTTGATAATGTGGCTTTGAGAAGGCTTCAGCCATTTGATATAATAGGAAAAGTAGCGTCAAGTAGGAAGTGGATAGAGTGTGTAATTTTGTCCATTTTTGTTCACAGGTCCGATCTCCAGAACCATTGAGCTCTTGACAAAGTGGGACAATTACTGTCTGTTCCCGTGAACAAATTCTATCAGTATAGAAGGGATGAGCAGAATTGTTAACATGCGGAAGGCATTTCATTGTACAAGAATATCAGGTAAACGAGAGGGACACAGAATGACTTTGGAAATAGCAGGATATGAGATCTTAGAATGATAAATGTTACAGAAGAGAAACAGACCAAACTAGAAAGACATGGATAAAGCTGAGAATGTTGTGAATCTGAGACAATGATACAAAGAGGTGAAAATACCCAGCAGATGTGTCAGTACGTGTACAAAGGACAGAGGTTTGGGTATAACTCTTGTGTGGACTGAAAACAAAAGGAGAATGTTTTAGTGGGACTAGGAAAAGGGAAGGACCAGAGGAGTGGTCTTGTGTTGACGGACCTCAAAACTACTTGAAGTTAGGGAACTGAAAGGCAACAAAAATCCTCAGCAGAGGAAATAAGAGGAATTTCTAGAACATAAAGATATTCAAATGGTTAAAATCTGAGACTCAACAGGGAAACTGTGGGGATTGAAAACATGATTCTTCCCCTACACATCACCAGGGGTCAATTCCAACTTGGCTGGGGGCACAATCCGGGCGGTCAAACTTGCCGTGCAGCATCCCTCCCTGGGAGAGCACTTTCGGAAGTTCCATGCAAGTAGCCTGTAATATTCTGTTAGTTCCCTTTAATTTTTTATTTTTATTTTATTTAGAGATACAGCACTGAAACAGGCCCTTCGACCCACCGAGTCTGTGCCGACCAACAACCACCCATTTATACTAACCCTACAGTAATCCCATATGCCCTACCACCTACCTACACTAGGGGCAATTTATAACAGCCAATTTACCTATTACCTGCAAGTCTTTGGCAGTGGGAGGAAACCAGAGCACCCGGAGGAAACCCACGCAGACACAGGGAGAACTTGCAAACTCCACACAGACAGTACCCAGAATTGAACCCGGGTCCCTGGAGCTGTGAGGCTGCAGTTCCAACCACTGCGTCACTGTGCTGTCCAGAAGAGAAGTAAATGGAAATGATAATTGAGAAGGGTGTGTAATGGATGGCGGCACAGCACAGCACCACCTACACAAGTTGAAATATCGGCAAATTAGTCTAATCCCAACCTCCTGTTGTCAACTCCGTCCATTATTTTACTGATGTTTGACAGTCGGCTGATAGGACAGTAATTGACCAGTTTGGGTTTTCCTGCTTTCTGTGGACAGGACATACCTGGACATTTCACTATGTTGTTGTCAGATGTCGGTGTTACAGCTGTGCTGGAACAAATTGGCTTGAACCACAACAGTTCTAGAGCACAGCTCTTCAAAACTACAGCCAGTATTTTGATGGGACTAGTAGCCATTGCTGTGTCTAGTGCACTCAGCATTTCTTGATCATGTGAAATAAATTGAATCGGTGGAAAATCTGGACATGAATTCTCCCATCCAGACAATCCTCTGTACCCTTGATACCCTCAGTGCTTCTTCCAAGGGGTTTTGAACATGGAGGAGTACTGATTCATCAGTCGAGGGAATTTCTTTGCCCCCTTTGACCTGAAGCCATGAGACTTCAAGGAATCTGAAATAAATGTAGAGTACTCCCAGGGCCACACACACATCATGACTGTATTTCACTTTGTCTCACCTCTTGTAGGTTTGGACATACCCGGAGATGGTGATGGAGGATAGATCTGATTCTCTGAGTCTGACTATGTCAGGTTATTGCCTGACCAGTGTTTAGGGCAGCTCTCCTATCCTTGTCCCCAATCCCTGGATGTTTGTAATGAGGACGGATTTATAATATCATCAGGTTCACAATATTCCTGGAAAAGGACAAGGCACAACGAAGCACAATGATACTTAACTGGAGGAAGGCTAACCTCAGTGAGTTAAAAAGGATCCATCCCGGGTCGATTGCAATCACATATTGGTAGATAATTGAACAATGAGAGGCCTCCAAAGAGAAGGTGGTTCAGGTAGAGATTGGACACATTCCGATGTGACGGAAAGGAAGGGCATTCAAGGCTAGGCCTCCCTGGACGCCTAAAGATACAGAGGTGAAAATAAAATAGTGAAAGGGGACTTATGAAAAATGTAAAGTTCTTAATACAGTGGAGTGCAAAGCTGAACATAAAATTACAGAGCAGATCTGAAAAAGGGAAACGAGGTGCAAAGAGAAAGTATGAGAATAGAGCAGTGGGAACATAAAAGTCTTTTATTTAAAAAAGCACATAAATGGTAAAAGAGTAGTAAAAGGAAAGATTGGGTAAATTAGGGACCAAAATGGAGATCTTCTTGTGAGGGTAGAGGGCATAGCTGAAGTAGTAAATGAGTGTTATCTTCACTGCCAATGTAGCAGGAGAGGAGGAAGCAGTAGTGATATCAGATAAGGAAAAAATAGACACAGGGGATGAACGTCAAAGATAGGCAATTCTCAAAGTAGAAATTGTGGATGCTCCGGCCACAATCTTCCAAGCCTCCTCGGATATGAGGCGGAGCCAGATGACTGGAAGATTGCAATTGTGACAACCCTCTTTAAAACAAGACAAGGATGAGGGATAAATCCAACAACTACAAGCCAGTCAGCCGAACACTGGTGGTGAGGAAATGTTTAGAGAAAATAACCTTGCATAAAATTAATTGGTATTGATAAAGTACAGGCTTAAAAATGAAAGTCAGCACAGATTTGCTGAAGGCAAATTGTGTTTGACAAACTTTATGGAGCTCTTTGTTGAATAACGGAGTGGGTTGATGAGGGTAGTGCTTAATATTGTGTATATGCTCTTTCAAAAGGTGTTTGACAAAGTAGCACATAATAGACTTGTTAGCAAGATTAAAGTCCATGGGATTAAAGGGACAGTGGCTGCAAGGATACAGAATTGGCTAAGAGACAGAAAGCAGAAAGTATTGGTGAGCTGTTGTTTTTCAGACTGGAGGGAAGTATCGAGTGGTGTTCCCCAGGGTCAGTATTAGGACCACTGCTCTTTTTTAATGCATATTAATGATCTAGACTTGGGTATACAGGCAATAACTTCAAAGTTTGCAGATGATAGGAAACTGGAAAATGTAGTAAACAAGGAGGAGGAGAGCAACAGACGTCAGGAGGATTCAGACAGGCTGGTAAAATGGACAGACACAGGGCAGATGAATTTTAATGCAGAGAAGTGTGCAGTGATACATTTTTGGAGGAAGAATGAGGAGAGACAATAAAAAATAAATGGTACAGTTTTAAAGAGGTTGTAGGAACAGAGTTGCCAAGTGAGATTTTTAAAAAAGTGGCATTATTAATACTGGAATAGAGTGCAGAAACAAGGAAGTTATGCTGAACCATCGTGAAACACTATTTCGTTCTCAGCTGGAGTATTTTGTTGGGAAGCACTGATCGTGATGATCTTGGGACAGACCAAGAAGAATCACCCATTCGGCCCTCCTAGCTGAAGATGGTTGCAGACACTGCAGCCTTGCCATTTTCACTCATACTCTGGGCTCCACCATCATTGAAGATGAGGATTTTCATGGAGACTTCTTCTCCTGTTAGTTACTTAATTGTACAGCAACATTTGCCATGAGATATGACAGGACTGCAAAGCTTTGATTTGCTCTGTTTGTTGTGGGATCATGTCACATTGTCAATGACCTGCTGCTTCCACTGTTTCTCGTGTGCTGTAGCTTCACCAGGTTAGAACCTCTATTTTAAGCTACTCCTGGCTGGCTGTTCTACCCTCCTCATTGAGCCACGGTTGGTCATCTGGCTTGATGCTGATGGAGGAGTGAGAGATAAACCACGCCATGAGGTTACAGGTTTTAAGAATCCAATTCTGCTCGTGCTAATGGCTCACTAGGAGATCTTCTTTTGAGCTACTTGATCTGTTCCTAATCTACCCGCTTAGCACCATGTTCTTGCCATCCGATACAACGGAATGTGCTTCAGTGTGGAGATGAACTTTATCTCCACATGGACTGTTCCATGATGTGAAAAATTTATAGTCCTTTTTGACTGTCTTTCCAAAAGTTCAAAGCTGAATCCTTATTAGTGGCAGTTATGATTTTTATTTTAAATCGAAGCTTAAGTGCGGCTTCATATACCAGTATTTGAGCAGTGGTTTATAGGGAACAATTAAGAATTACATTATTCTGTTGACCCTTGGGTAGGAGGTGTGGCCCATTCCCTGTAGCTCCAACTCACATACGCTTGTGCACCTATCTAATGTCCCCCTTGGCCCTTCTACACTGAGAAAGACCCAAAGCCCACAGGATATACTGCAATAACCAGAACTGTGGAAACAGTCCAGGCACAAGCCTTGTGCCTCTCTTATCTGTCCCTTAAGCTTAGCACAACTTTTTCTGTGCTTGTTCTCTGTTTCTCCATCTGATGATGCACCCTGTAAACCTTAAAGACCAAACGGCCCAGATCTTGCAGTCCCATTCGTGCCGAACACTGAGAGGCTTAATGCTGTTGAGGGTCACAATGGCATGGCAAATTCCAGCAACCTGAGTTACACCAAAACCTGGAAGTTGTGGTGTGCCTCGATAGGCTCCACTGATAATCCTGCCGTTCCTGTTCTTACAGCAGTAGGGACCATTAGTGCAAAAACTTTACTTTTCTGCCCACAACTTGCACGGACTTCTGAGTGCAGGAAGTTAGGGCTGATAAGCACAGGCACAAGTCAGCAAACAGAGAGGGTGGATGAAGGCTGTAAATTGTTACAATTAAAAATGTTCTTCATGATTCCCACCCCTCACCCCAGCTCCTCTCCCTGGCTCCACCAGCTCTCCTGGCTCCACCAGCTCTCCTGGCTCCTCTCCCTGGCTCCACCAGCTCTCCTGGCTCCTCCCCCTGGCTCCACCAGCTCTCCTGGCTCCACCCCCTGGCTCCACCAGCTCTCCTGGCTCCTCCCCCTGGCTCCACCAGCTCTCCTGGCTCCACCAGCTCCTCTGCTCCCTAATCTCAATTGGGCAGGCAGTGGCATAGTGGTAATGTCACTAAACTAGTGATCCAGAGCCTGGGGTAGTGCACTGGTGACATGAGTTCAAATCCCACCATGGCAGAATGTGAATTCAACTAATGGTGACCATAAAACCGTTACCGATTGTTATAAAAAACCATCTTGTTCACTAATGTCCTTCAGGGAAGGAAATCTGCTGTCCTTATCTGGTCTGGCCTCTATGTGACTCCTGATCCACATGGAACACCACCACCGATAAGCTCCTTTTGAAATCACACATCATCCTGACTTGGACCAATATCACTATTCCTTCACTGTCACTGGATTAATAACCTAACAGCACTTTGGGTCTATCGATACCAGATGGACTGCAGTGGTTCAAAAAGGCATCTCACCACTACCATCTCAAGGGCAATTAGGGATGGGCAACAAATGATGGCCTTGCCAGTAATGCTCACATCCCATGAAGGCATAAAACAATTAAAATCCCCCATTATCACTACTCTATAGATTTTGCACGTCTCTGTAACTTCCTTACCACTTTGCTCCTCTATATCTTTCCCAGTATTTGATGGCCTATAGAATACACCTAGTGTGTGATGGCACCTCTGTTGTTTCGTAGATCTAACCAAATAGATTCTGTCCATGACCTGTCCAGAACAACCTCTATCTCCAGAACTGTAATATTCCCCTTAATCAATACTGTCACCCCTTCTCCTTTCTTTTCTTCCCTATCTTTCCTGAATACCTTGTATCCAGGAATATTCAATGCCTAGTTCCACCCTTTTTTGAGCCAGGTCTCAGGTATCACCATATTATATTCCCACATGTCTAATCTGCACCTGCAGATCACCAAATTTATTTACCAAACTTCACACGTTCACACACATGCACTGCACAACTAATTTAGACTTTATTGCATTGCCACTAAGTCTGATCCCACCTAATACTTTACACTTTCTTACTCTAGTGCTATCTGTCTCTCCCGATCCTTAATGCATTTTATTTCTCTTTTGTAATCCCACATGACCATCACCCTGCCCAGTTAGTTTAAATTCCTGACTGCACTACTAAACCACCACTCTGTTTAGGTGCAACCCCTCCTGTCTGTAAGGTCCCACCTCCCCCAGAACCGGTCCTAATATCCCAGTTCCTGGATTTTGCAGTCCGGGTTCCTCAGAGCTGCAGATAACAGTTTCACTCCTGAATCTCCCAGTTTATTGATCCCCAGTCTATAAAGACAAATAAAGAATGAGACACAAACTGAATCAAATCCTGAATCTAAGACAACGTTTCTCTGTTGGATATATAAAAAAACACAGAAAAACCTCAGGAAAATTAATCGCCTGATTTTCCTGACACTGGCAATGAATCTCACTTTGTCTAACTCCCCATATATTCAGGAACTGTCAGTAATGTACTTATTAAATGTACTTATTAAATAAAGTACTGTCTACATGAAGCCTTTAAATGTCACTCAGTCTGGTTCCATTCCCTGAGCAGAATTACCTTCCTGGAGCTCAGTGACAGCCTGGTCATGTTTAGGGAAAAATGTCTTATATCTGCAGGTCCTTTCCCGGATATTATGGAATGGAGCAATTTTTACCCAATTAAATTAGGGGTGACTTCCTGCAGTATATATTCTGAGCATCATAATAATCTGTATAATATTGCGGAATGAGTTACATGTAGAAACGGTGCTAGCTGCTGCTGTAAAATGCATCTTCCAGGATTTTATGTAGCAGGAAGAGTTTATTCTGTCCGTTGCAAGTTTTAAATGTTTCTGTACTCTAAGGTACAGGGGAGGGGAGTCTTACTTTATTCCCCATTAAACTAGCGCTGCATTTATTTCTGGTGTAACTAGTCCAATAGTTTTTGTGGCATTTTTGGAAGATCCCTCCCCACATGGGGCCTCACACACATGGGGGGGGGGGTGGGGGAGGTTATGGGAAATTCCTGGGTTCACTTGCTCCGGTTTTCAAAAGGGAATTGAACAATTATCTGTAGAGAAAAACTAAATGCAGGGCTGTATGGAAAGGGAGGGGGAGTGAAAGTAACTGAGTTGCTCTTGCAGAGAGCCCGCACAGAGGCAAAATGCCAAATGATCTCCTTCTGTGCTGTAACTATTCTATGATTCCTACACCTGGTGAAGAGAGTGGGATGCTCGGACACATGGACTGCTGCAGTTATTTCAGTCTATGTGGTAATAACAGTAAGGAGCAACTTCTTCAATGGGCATATCTTAGTCAATATGAAAAACAGTTAATTAAATGATCAGACTCTCACTGACCTGTATTAACCGATAAAGACTGTAACATCCCTACTTGTTCACAAGGATCCATTTTACATACTCCAATTCTTAGGGAATTACTAAATGATCCTCTTATTAATTGTCATATTTGTATTGAATTTACTACTCTCCGGTTTAACTGAACTGTTCATTTCTCTTCATTATGGAGCAACAACGCAATCCATGACTGCTCCACAATTCACCCAACAGTTAGAGAAAAATTAACAGTTACCTCAACTCCTGGCATTTATGCAGTACGGGTCCCAGACACTGGAGTCCTTCAAACTGAATGTAGCAATTCTCCAGATCGAGTTCTTTCAATGTTTCACAGAGTCCAATGGTCTGAGACAGGACTGCACAGTCAATCGGCATCAGCCGCAATCCACTAAATGTAAGTGTTTCCACAGAATCCACTGTAGTGCGAGCCAGTATTGTACTCTGAGACTCAGGTAACAGGTAATGCAATGTATTCAGGATATTCCTTTTACCTGTTGCACTCTTTCCAATCTCTCCTTCACCCAGTCAATCACTCGGCAAGTAGTTTGATGAACAAATGGACCCAGAAACTCCTGCAGGGGTCGAGCTGCCTGTGGGGAGGAGAGACCAGCAACAAAACGCAGAAATATCTCAAATCTCCCATCTTCCTCACTGTGAGCTTCACTGAGGAGATGCCGGATGTCCCTGGGATCTGGAGTCAGGAATTGTGTAAGTGCGGCAACAAACTCTTGGATGGTGAGGTGCGGGAATGTGTAAACCACACTCTGGACAGAATCATCTCTCTCCAAAAGTTCCATCAGGAATCCAGACAGGAACTGGGAAGGTTGCAGACTGTACTCGATCAAATCTTCATTTCTAAACACAATCTTCTTCCTGGAGACTCCTGTGAAGGCCATCTCACCGATCTTCAGTAACACATCACGGGGGTTTTCAATCTCTCGGCCATGGTTATTCAGAATGTTGTAAATATAGTAGGAATATAGCTGGGTGATGGTCTTGGGAATTTGCTGCTGTTTCCTGTCTCTTTGTGTAAAGAAGGGACCCAGTGACAGACAGAGGATCCAGCAGTAGGAAGGGTTGTAGCACATGGTGTACAGGATCTCGTTCTCCTCCACGTGTTTGAAAACAGCTGCTGCCACCGTCTGATCTTCAAAAAACTTGTTGAAATATTCCTTCCGTTCATCACCAACAAATCCCAGGATTTCAGCCCAGACACTGATCTCAGCCTTTTCCAATAAATGTAATGCAGTGGGGCGACTGGTCACTAGCACTGAACATCCTGGGAGCAGCTTGTGCTGTATTAAACTGTACACAATGTCAGACACTTCACACCAGCATTCAGGATCTGTGCACATGTACTGAGCTTCTGTATTTCTCCGATTGTCAGTAAAATCGATCCTGTCCTTGAATTCATCCAAACCATCAAAATATAAACAGCAATCCCTCTGGGCTCTTGCAAAGCTCTTCCAAAATATTCTGCATGTATGGATAGAAAAGCAATATTATGTTCCACAGGCTTATTTTGCAGTTGATAGTGTTCAAATCCCGGAATTTAAAACTGAAAACAAATTGAAAGTTTTGGTATATTTTCCCAGTGGCCCAGTCATAAACAATGTTTTGTACCATTGTTGTTTTTCCAATCCCGGGACTCCACTCACTGCTGCTGAACTCCCAGATTTGGATTTTCTCCAGGAAAAACTGCTCTGGAATAATTGATCAGTTCGGATTTTTTCCAGTTCTTTCAGGAGATGTTTCTCTCTCCACTCTTCATGGTCTCGGCCTCTTGCCAGCAGTTCATGTCCTACAAGTGTCCGATCTCGAACAGTAGAAATGACCGTTCGCTCAGCGTATCGATCAACCAGCTGGAAAATCTTAACCTTCTCCTTTATTATGATAGTGTTCGCTCTCAGTGTTTCAGTTTTTCCCCGGAATGTTTCCTTGCATTTCTGTTGAACATCTTCAATTAGAACAGACAGAACATGTTAATGTTAGTTGTATTGATATAAAAACAACTTCGGGATATCATTTCACTATTCTGTAAAGCATTACAAGATTTAATTCACAGCTTCAGTATAGGTGAATTTAAAACTCAGTTCTAGATACCTCATATTGAAGAAAAGTTTTAAATCCTCACTTGATTCTAATATTTACTGAACCTGGTCATTTCTACAAAGGTGGCATTTTCCCTCTGATGGCTAATACTATTTGATCTCCTATGCATTATAGATATCCAATTACAAATCCAAACATGACCCTGGTTATGAGAGAGAAGCTGTTCTAAGTGATGGATATTTGAAATGGTCAGTGTTGCTTGCCTTCAGAAGACATAGGAATAAGTCATTGGATATCAGTGAAAATGGGATATAGTGTGAATAATCAAGAGACCCACTGAGATTATATCAGACATTGGGCAGATTATTTTGGGTATTTTGTGCACTGGGAGAGGTACAGACTGTGGATGGCCACTCATACCGTATCAGGCCATACAGGTTATATAGGTATTTTGTGTACTAGAAGGATAACAGACTGTTAACACATCGAGGTTCCACTCAGTTTCTCAGTTGACCCTTAACTGAGCTCTCAATCTCACATCCTCTCCACACGTAGACTGCCTTCTTCCACCTCTGTAATATCACCCATCTCCGCCCTGACCTCAGCTCATCTGCAGCAGCAGTCATCTGTGGCCTTTGCTACCTCCAGATTTATTTATTCCTAAACTCTCCTGGTCAACCTCCCACCTTGCAGCATCCTAAACTAGAGCTGGCCTACTGTTCTGCTGCCAGTATCCTAATTTGCACCAAGTTCCATTCAACCATCAACCCTGTGCTCCCTTCATTACCTTGACTCCTGGTCAGTCAACTTCTCAACTTAAAAATGTGAATACTTCTTCACAAAACTTCCACCATCTCATTGCCCCCCTCCATCCATGCAACCTTCAGATCTATCTGTGCTCCTCTCATTCTGGCCTCCTGTGCATCCTCCATCTCCACTGCTCCTGATTGGCAGCTGCACCTTCACTTTCTGAGGACTTATCTCTGGATTTAGACGCCTCCCACCATGCCCAAACTTAATGGATGTGGCACTGTTATTGTATCAGTAACTGACACGTTATCTGGGTTTTGTGTGCATGAACAGAGGGACAGACTGTGCATTGTGAAATTGCTCCTGTTTCAGGGCCCGTATAGTTTATCTGGTGTATTACCTGCTCCTCAATAGACATCTGATAACAGGTAAAGGTTACTGCCAGTACAAAGATACATAGGGAATTCCAAAAATGATTCAATTCATGAAAACTTGATCAGGTAAGGGTGGGAACATTTGACACATTTTGTTTGGGTAAGAGACTTGAGTATTGAAATGTTGTAATTAAATTCATTACATTAGAGAAGGAAACAAGCTCACAATTCCCAAAATAATTAATAGGTGAAAAATGAAAGTCTGAATCAGAATGGACATCAAGGTAATTTTATACCCAATGGATAGTACAGCAGGTATACTGGGGAAAGACATTAAAGGGGCAGTGTAAGTGGTGTTTAATGACAATAGAAATAAAACCAGAAAATGCTGGAGAAACACAGCAGGTCTGACGGCACTTGTTGAGGAAGCAGCAGAGTTAATGTTTCGGTTCAATTACCTTTCATCAGAACCTAAGTGACAGTGGAACGTTTTTCTGTGGATGCACTGAGTGGAAGAACAGGGGTTCATCTCTGACAGGGACAGGCTTTTTGTGCGGAATGAACTTTTCCTGTCCCTAATCATTTTTGTATTGTGTTTCAGAAATTGTGAAGTTTTTCAGCAGTTTTACACATACATTCATTGAATATGTTTTAATAACAGCCCATCATATCACCGATTCAAAATTGCATTTGAACTCCAACCCTCTTCACTCTAATGTTAAAGCAGAAAATATTTGCAGTTCATTTCAGTTGTTTTACCAATAATTATACTCTGTTGTTTCATTTTGGTCTTAGTTTCCTATACTGCAGGTTTGAAAATTAAAAATATGCCTTTGTTAGTCATTACATTGGGTCTAAAAGAGTCCTGAATTAAAAGGGTACTTTTTTGCGTGGAATAAGGTTTTCCCTTGCCCTGTAACTGGGAAAGCAGCCAATATCTTTCTCATCATCCTGGACTTTGCCTTTTTCTCATATTTCTTGATGGATTAATGTTCTATTGTGTGGACATCTGTAAATCTCAGATCAGGGCGGCACAGTGGCGCACTGGTTAGCACCGCAGCCTCACAGCTCCAGCGACCCGGGTTCAATTCTGGGTACTGCCTGTGTGGAGTTTGCAAGTTCTCCCTGTGTCTGCGCGGGTTTTTGCCAGGTGCTCCGGTTTCCTCCCACAGCCAAAGACTTGCAGGTTGATAGGTAAATTGGCCATTATAAATTACCCCTAGTATAGGTAGGTGGCAGGGGAATATAGAGACAGGTGGGGATGTGGTAGGAATATGGGATTAGTGTAGGATTAGTATAAATGGGTGGCTGATAGTCGTCACAGACTCGGTGGGCCGAAGGGCCTGTTTCAGTGCTGTATCTCTAAATAAAATAAAAATAAATAAAAAGATCATATATTTCCTGATGCCTTATGCTGTTCTGTGAAATTATAACATTTTAAAGTTTCACATTTCTGCAGCTCGTTCCCGACAGGTTATGTTGGTATCTCTTTACTTGTGAGCCCCAAGTGCATTTGCATCACATAGGAGAATTCTAGCAAAAGTAATTGAATATCCTACCACATTTCCATGGGATTTCACAGTGTATCAGGATCCTGCCAGGTGTGTAAGGGGTTTCACAGTGTATCGGGATCCTGCCAGGTGTGTTTGGGGTTTCACAGTGTATCAGGATCCTGCCAGGTGTGTATGGGGTTTCACAGTGTATCAAGATCCTGCCAGGTGTGTATGGGGTTTCACAGTGTATCTGGATCCTGCCAGGTGTGCATGTGGTTTCACAGTGTATCTGGATCCTGCCAGGTGTGCATGTGGTTTCACAGTGTATCAGGATCCTGCCAGGTGTGTATGGGGTTTCACAGTGTATCAGGATCCTGCCAGGTGTGTATGGGGTTTCACAGTGTATCAGGATCCTGCCAGGTGTGTATGGGTTTTCACAGTGTATCAGGATCCTGCCAGGTGTGTATGGGGTTTCACAGTGTATCAGGATCCTGCCAGGTGTGTATGGGTTTTCACAGTGTATCAGGATCCTGCCAGGTGTGTATGGGTTTTCACAGTGTATCAGGATCCTTCCAGGTGTGTATGGGTTTTCACAGTGTATCAGGATCCTGCCACGTGAGTATATGGTTTTGCAAGATCTAATGAAGAACATCTCGATTAAGGGAAATAGTTCAAGGTCCACATACCTACAGGATATTTTGTAAGTCCTATAAATTATAATTGAACCTCTGCTGAATAGTTAAGAACGGAGTACAAATCCAAATGACATCCAAACCTATTTCCCCAGCCTTTGAGCTTCTGATTTCCAGATTCCGACAGCTTCTAAACAAACAGTTAGATTCCAGTATTTCTGATTCTCCAAAGTGTTATAACAGAGTTGAGCTTGCGACTACACATCCACTTCATCACTAACACCACTTCTAACTCCATAACATTGCCAAACTCTGCACCTGCCAGAGCTTATCTACTGCTGAAACCCTCATCCATACTTTTTCTGCCCTTAGACTTGACTAGTTGAAAACTCTCCTGTCCGTTCTCCCATCTTCCACCCTCCCTAGAGTTAAGGTCATCCAAAACTATGTTTATGGCGTCCGAACACAAACCAAGTCCCATTGACCTATCACAACCCTGCTCGCTGATCGACATTGGCGCTCAGTTGAGCAACTCCTCAATTTTAAAATTCTCATACTTGTTTCCAAGTCCTTCCAGAGCCTCTCCCCTCCCAATCTCTATAAACCCCTCCAGCTCCACACCATCTGAAATATCTGTGCTCTTCTAGTTATGGCCTCTTCATCCTCAATTTTAGTCGCTCCTCTATTATTGCCCATGCCTTCAGCTGCCTCATCCTTAAGTTCTGAAATTCCCTCCCTTTGCCTCGCTACCCTCTTTCCTCCTTTAAGATAGTCCTAAAAACCTACTTTTTTACCGAGCTGTTGATCATCTGCCCCAATAGCTCTTTCTGTGCCACCATGTCACATTTGTTTGAGAATGCTCCTGCAAAGCGCTTTGAAATATTTTACTACATTAAAGATGTTGTGTAAATTCAGTTGTTGTTTGAAATTTCCATTTCTTCACTTACCTTTCAGGTGCTTGGGTACATCAGATAAAGCTCGAGTGAAAATCATGTAATCAAATAGCTCAGAACCTGTTTAAATTAATTACATTTCATGAAATCAGATTTGTGTAATATTATAGTAAATTCTGCAGTGTTTGAATCTGAAGTTGAATTCAGTGTGTGATTTTACCGTACCAAGTTCCTGTATTTCTTTCAGTATTTTCTTCAACTTTGGTAACCTGTGGCGTATTTTCACAAAGGCTTTCCACATCACCCTTCGTGCCCGAGAGCCTTTCTCCATCACCAGATTGAGGAGAAGTTTGGAACTGTCCGCCCTGTTTCCCTTCTCCGTGAGCTCAGTGACTTTCTGTAAGGAATAATAATGCATAGATTGAGGAGTGGAGTGAAAGATAAACACTGGGAATAAGTAAAGGATCTGCTCAGTGACTGTAAAACAATCACTGGGCCATGTATTGATTTATTTTGAACATGGTCTGAACATTCTGTAAACATCTTGATTTAGTCATTAACAATAATTCAATCAGATGAAAGTAAAATAGAGATCATAGGTAAAAACAGACAATGTTGGAAATAGGTCATCAGCATTGTTGAGAGAGAAAGGAAGCTAATGTTTTCGGTTCAATTACTTTTCGTTGGAACTAGAAACGTACAGAAGAAACAGGTTTTAAGTATGTACAGAGACAGCAAAAGGACGGGGCAGAGGAGGAAAGTACACAAGGGAATGTGTGTGATAAGGTGGAAGACAGATAGAAATCAGATATGTAGTTCTAGGAGAGGGAGGAATCACAAACAAATTGGAGTAATTTTAATGTGATTCATTTTATCTGTCCTTCAGTATCCAACACTTGTGGCAGAACCTGTATCTCAAGGATTGGCCTTCACAGCCATCAGCAAAGGTGCACGAAGAGCAGACATCCCACCTAAATGGATTGTTTGATGCGTATCCAACATCTTTAGTAGATGGAAGGATGTCAACCAATATCCAACATGACAGCAGATTACTGATTGACAATATGATCCATTTATTTCTCACATGTACTTCCTTCTTTCACACTTTGTGATTTACTTAGAAATAAAACAGCAGGGAATCAGAATTCCAATACCCAGGAAGGGACATTTCTGAACTGATGGAAGCAGCTGGAAAAGTGTCTGAAAAATTTCCAACTAATCGAAATAACCACTGTTGATTTATCGGTCAGGAAAATTGATCAATAATAATCATGATGAAAAATGCGATCAATCCAATCAATTTTCCCTCAGTATTTGAACTATCTGACACCCATTATTTTACAGTCACTGCCAGTTTGAAACCTCAGTAACTGGGAATACTCAGGATATTATTCAGCAAATCTTACATTTATAAAGAGGCTTCAATGTAAAAGAACATCGATTATGGTGGTGTGCTGGTTATGTTACTGGACGTGTAATCAGAGAAGTGAGTTTTTGGTGGTTTGTGAATTCAAATTCAAATTTCAAATCGAAATATTTAGAAATAAAAGGCTGAGATCAGTAAAGAACATTGTTATAATACCGGATATCCTTTAGGTCTGATCTCTACATGACTGCAGTTCTACACCAATGTGGTCATCTCTGAAATGGACATGCAAGCTGCTACAATGGAGAAGAATCTAAACAGATGGAACACTTGGCTGTGACCTCGGTGATGGATTTGGACGTGATAAAAGAACACCCAGCCAAGTCGACCCTGAAAATTCCTCCTCTTTGATATCAGGTTTAGTTTAGTTTAGTTTAGAGATACAGCACTGAAACAGGCCCTTCGGCCCACCGAGTCAGTGCCGACCATCAACCACCCATTTATACTAATCCTACACTAATCCCATATTCCTACCACATCCCCACCTGTCCCTATATTTACCTACCACCTACCTATACTAGGGGCAATTTATAATGGCCAATTAACCTATCAACCTGCAAGTCTTTGGCATGTGGGAGGAACCCGGAGCACCCGGAGGAAACCCACGCAGACACAGGGAGAACTTGCAAACTCCACACAGGCAGTACCCAGAATTGAACCCGGGTCGCTGGAGCTGTGAGGCTGCGGTGCTAACCACTGTGCCGCCCTACTTGTACCAAAATGGGGAGAGGTGGACCATATCATATTTATTAGTCAACGTCCCAGACTCCTCCATCAGCAGCAGAAGCAGCATGTGATAGACAGAGCTAAGTGATCACACAACCAATGGATCCAGTTAATTCTCATCAGTCCTGTTACATCCAGTTCCAGATGCTGTTGAAAAATTAACCAAACATGGGAATGGAAATCTCCGATTGATGATCAGCCATCACCTTTTCTAAGCTGATGAATCAATAATTCCCCATATTGAACTCAACTTGAAGGAACGACTGAGAGCAGCAAGTGTAATGAATGTAGTCCAGGTTGCACAATTTAATGGCCAGTTTCTGGACAAAACAAATGCTAGGGGTCCCGACAGTATTCTGGCAGTAGCTTTGAAGATTTGTGCTCTGGAACTAGCCCTGGCTCAATCCAAGTTGTTTCAGTGCAGCCATAACATTGACATCTACCTGACAATATGGAGAATTGCTCAGTTATGCTCTGTACACACAGAGCAGGATAAACCTAAGGTGGCCAAGTACCGTCCCAGCAGCCTACTCTG
This sequence comes from Heterodontus francisci, assembly GCF_036365525.1. Lineage (NCBI taxonomy): Eukaryota > Metazoa > Chordata > Chondrichthyes > Heterodontiformes > Heterodontidae > Heterodontus > Heterodontus francisci. Next base: position 25,027,921 of record NC_090398.1, on the reverse strand, counting down.
AATCATCATCAAAGTCATCAATAGTGTTATCAAGCAGCACCTATTTAACAATAACCAGCACCAATCATTTGCAGACCTTATTACAGCCTTGGTCCAAACAAGGACAAAAGAGCTGAATTTCAGACATGAGGTGAAAGTGATTGCCCTTGAAATCAAGTCAGTATTCCACTGACTGTAACATCAAGGAGCCCGAGTATATCTGAATTCAATGGAGATAATGGGGGAAAGCTCGCCAGTGGATTGAATCTAATCTTCTACAAATAAAGATCGTTTTGGTTCTTCAAAGACATTCATCTCAGCACTGCTGGAGTTCAATGGGGCAGCGCCCTTGGCCCAACCATCTGCAACCACATGCAGAAAGAACTGAGCATGACCCAGGCTTCGGCTGACAAGTGGCAGGTAGCAATTGCAACACACAAGTGCAGGCAATTACCACCTCAAACACAAGAAAGTAGAACCACCTTCCTCCTTCATTCATATTGTTATCCACATCACACCTAGTCTAATCCAACCTCAGCTACCACTGGGTGGGATGGGGATGGGGGTGGAGGGGTCGTGATCGGGAGGCACAAAAGGCCAGAGTCAGAGGAAACTGTGATTTGCAATTGCACCACAGAGGTTATAGGGCTGGAGACATCGGAATTTGAGGACAGGACTAATAGCTGAGTGGGACAGGGAGCAAGCAGGAGTTTTGAATGGGCTGAACTTAATGGAGGAGGGGAGGCTGGTCAGGGAATAATATAAGTAATTAAGTCTAAAGGTAACAAAGATAAGGATGAGGGTTTCAAAAGCTGAGTGGAGAAGGCAATGTTATGGAGGTGGACATATGATCTATTTATGATAAAGCAAATATGGGATCAAAAGCTAAGCAGGTGAGCAAATAGGAGGTTCAGGTTGTAAACAGACTGGTTCAGTTTCAGAGAGTGGGCAGGAAGTGGGAAGAAACAAAATGACGTGGAGACAGAGTTTGTGTTGGCAGCAGAAGACGATGACTTCAGGCATCCCAATATTTAACTTCAGGACATTTCAAGCTCAATAAACGACAGGAGCTAAAAATATATATATATAGATTATAAATAGAGAAAGAAAAATGGGCCTCATTTTGCAACGAACGCCAGTCATTTAGTGCCTTGTCCATAGACTTTTGGTTTCTGTAATAGGAGTTCTTCTCAGTCAATTCTGGAAAAAGCACAGCACCGTCTTCATTGAGAATCTGGGAACAGTATCAATCTGACCAGCAAGTGTGCATCTTCTCAAACAATCAGATTGAAGAATCATTAATGAGCAGGGGAGAGTCTGAACCAGCAAGTGTCAGTCGGAATATTCAATTCAGCATCAAATCAGACACAGATAGCGGAATAAAGAGAGGGAATGAAAGATTAGCTTCAGAGAGAGAGAGAGAGAAAAGGGACAGAAAGAAAATATTAAAACTTATTTGTTATTATTTTCTTAAATCACCAACAATAACTTAAATCTGAAAGAATGAGACTTCACACTTGTTCAAGTTCATTTTTGGTGCTGAGGTTGTTTGACAGTAATTAAGGTTTATCAAACTGTTAGAAAAATACTTACACTGGAACGGACAAGCCTGAACTTTTTCTGGCGAGTTTAATGTGTCTATCTCAGACAACACCAGGCAGTTCAATGTATTTCACTGGGGAGTACCTTGGTGACAGACCGTTCTCCCTCAGCTTTTGGAGAAGCAGGACATCTCTGAGAGTAACTTCTTGATCTTCGCATTGAACTGGGCATGTGCTGTCGCCAGAAGTTAGTGTCTAATTTAATACCAGTGAGCGCATTTAGCCCAACCATTATTTCTACCGCAAACTGCAGCCGATTTTAAAAAAAACACGAAGCTACCAATATGTCATTTTCCAGGCACTCACTCTTTAAGCAAAACAAATCAGAAATCAATCTATTCAGGTGAACTGACAGAAAGTTACAGAGTTACAGATTGAGCTCAATATCCTGTTTGTCCTGTGGGAAAGACCATCCACAAGAAGAGCACAGAGACAGGTCATTGCAGACTGGATGATCTTGATTTCCGGATATAAACCTCCGGGATGTGATGGTCCTTTACAAAAACACAGGTTCTGGAAATGTGCTCAGTTGTGTACAGTTTTTGAACACGCCATCGATGGAAAACAGAAGCAATGGGAAAATCACTGCACAAATTCACTAGCTTGTGATCAGAACTATTGGAGTTACTGTTGTAGAGAGGGATTTGAGAACTTTGGGCTCATTCCAGTATAGATGAGCAGATTCAATGAAAAATTCATGCACATCTTCAGATTCTGAAGAGTTATGATCAAATAAATAAATGGTAGCGGATGCCCGTCCATTATACACTCTGCTCGGTGATCAAATCCATTTACTTCTCTTCTGTTAAAGGGAACTGGGAGAACATTACTGGCTGCTTGCTCGGAATTTCCTAAAGTGCTGTCTCGGGGAGTGACGCTCCACTACAAGTTCTACCGCCCAGATTGAGCCTCCACCAGAGTTGGAATTGACCCCGGTAATCTGTAGGGGAAAATAAACCCAACACAGCATCAGGCTTTCAATCCCCACAGTTTGTTTCTGGTTAGTTTCTCTGTTTGAGGTTCATACATTTTATCTTATTTAACATTTTTGTTTTTGTTCTTGAAATGCCCCAAAATAACTCCGCAGATAATTTTTGTCATCTGCCTGTTCCTTAATTCCCTTGAAGTATTTTCCATATCAATTAACTGATGACCTTTCCTCCACCTCTCATCTGTTTCCTCTGGTCTCTGCACTTCCTAGTTCCACTGAAACTGTCACCCTTTGCTTTCATTCCACAGAAGAGTTATACCCGAACCGTTACCAGCCCTATGGACAGATACTGATGGATCTTCACCTCTTCATATTGTTTCAGATTCAGGGTGTTAACAATTTCTCGTCTGCAACATTCTATGATTTGCAGATCTGATATCCTGTCAGTTCTGTGATGTTTACACAGAATGTGATGTTTCTGTGATGCCTGGATGGGTGCAGCTCCAACAACACTCAGGAAACTCGACACCATCCAGGACAAAGCAGCCCACTTGATTGGCACCCCATCTACAAACATTCACTCCCTCCACCACCGATGCACAGTGGCAGCAGTGTGTACCATCTACAAGATGCACTGCAGAAATGCACCAAGGTTCCTTAGACAGCGCCTTCCAAACCCGCGACCTCTACCAACTAGAAGGACAAGGGCAGCAAATACATGGGAACACCACCCCCTGCAAGTTCTCCTCCAAGTCACCCACCATCCTGACTTGGAACTGTATCGCCGTTCCTTCACTGTCGTTGGGTCAAAATCCTGGAACTCCCTTCCTAACAGCACTGTGGGTCTACCTACCCCAAATGGACTGCTTCCTGCTACAGCCATGCAGGAGCTCATTAATGTGTCTCATATTTCCTTCCTTTAGTGGCCCAGTGAAAACAATCAGACATCTCCATCTTAAATCTTAATTGGAGTTTTCTGTAGCGGTTTGAGACAACTGAGTCACTTATAGGCCATTTCAGAGGGCAGTTAAGAGTCAACCACATTACTGTGAGTCAGGAGTCACAGGGAAACTGGACTGGGTAAGGACGGCAGATTTCATCCCTTAAAGGACATGAGGCAGCCAGATGGGGTTTTACAGCAATCCAGTAGTTTCATGATCATCATTACTGAGACTAGTTTTTTATTCCAGGTTTATTAATTAATGGAGTTTAAATTTCCCCAGCTGCTATGGTGGGATTGGAGGTTGTGTCTCCAGAGCATCAGTCTGAACTCTGGATCACTTGTCCAGTAATATTACCATTATGCTACTGTCCCTAGTATGTGCTAGCGACAAGATGCACTGCAGCAACTCACCAAGGCTCCTTTGACAGCACCTTCCAAACCTGCAACCTCTAACACCTAGAAGGACAAGGGCAGCAGATGCATGGGTCTGCCACCACCTGCAAGTTCCCCTCCAGATCACACACAATCCTGATTGGGACTATACTGCCATTCCCTCACTGTCATTGGGTCAAAATCCTGGAACTCCCTCCCTAACAGCACTGTGGGTGTACCTACCTCACATGGACTGCAGCGGTTCAAGAAGGCAGCTCACCACCACCTTCTCAATGGCAATTAGGGATGGGCAATAAATGCTGGCCTTGCCAACTATGCCTAAATCCCAAAAACAAATTTTTAAAAAAAGTTTCAAGACGATGGCTCACCACCATCTTCTCAAGGATTATTAGAGATGGGGAATAAATGCTGACCTTGCCAGCCACGCTCACATTCCAAGAATGAATATAAAAAAAAGTCTTAAGAATTCCTCTATAATCTTACCTCTCTGAGTGACATCGCTTCCAACCTTTGGCTATTTTCCAATCTCCAACCACTTGTTCCAGAAAGTTCTTCCCTCTAGTACCAAGGAGGTAACTATCAGGACCTGCTCAGGGCTGCAGAAGAGTCTGTGTGTTCCCCTGGCTATAGAAACTCCCATTACTGTCACTCTCCTATTTCAATTCCATGCCTGCCTCTCAACCCATCCCACTGGAGGTGGTCTCCTCTTCCCTTTTGTCATACTGCTCCTTAGGAAATCCCTGTTCCCAGTTACTGTCTCTATCCACAGTACAGTCATCAATACCGGGTACCTATTGGACGGTTCCAGTACTCAGGCTGTACCTACACTTGTGACTGCGATACCCATCTGGATGGTCGGTCACTCACTTCCCTCTTTCTGCTCAGCTCCTGCCCGGATGTCTCTACTTGTGTGGGCTGTACATTCTCACAGGTGACCTGGACAATTTGTCTGGACAGAACTTATATTTTAAAGAATTTTGTGAACCTACCTGTGTCCATTCTCAGTGAAGACACTGGATCTCCTTCCCTGTTTAAAACTTCAGCCACAGTGGTGACAGGGATTCCCAGATCATGATGCTCTGTAATAGACACAATATTAATAGGAGGGACAGACACAAATATTAAAATGAGAACTAGCATGTTGACTCCTTAGACATGCTATGAAATCCCTCCTTCCCCATCTGTACAACAGCTGTTAGCTCTGGGATCAGGCATTTTGTAAGTGTTACGCTCAACACTTCACACCAGATGTGACACAGACAGCTGCCCAGTGAAATCCAGCGAGTCCTGTTGATCTCTACAATTGAGTGCCCGCCGGCCGAGACTCTACACTGGGAGTGTTCCTTGGCAAAATTTACTCGGACAATGCTGGCCAACACCAACCTTTGTTGCTGATGTCGGGAATATTCTACAGGAAAATACGTAGTGAGGTAATCATTGATTTATTCCTTAATCCTTCATTGAGTTTTACGCAATGAACTATTTGAGCATTAAATTTTGTTACATTCTGAATGTCATATATACTGTAGGGTTAGTATAAATGGGTGGTCTGTGCCAACCAACAACCACCCATTTATACTAACCCTGCAGTAATCCCATATTCCCAACCACCTACTTACACTAGGAGCAATTTACAATGATCAATTTACCTATCACCTACAAGTCTTTGGCTGTGGAAGGAAACCGGAGCACCCGGCGAAAACCCACGTGGTCACAGGGAGAACTTGCAAACTGCGCACAGGCAGCACCCAGAATCGAACCCGGGTCCCTGCAGCTGTGAGGCTGCGGTGCTAACCACTGCGCCACTGTGCCGCCCCCAAGATGGGAAACATTTTGACTCTAAAATACACACAACATTCACTCAATCCTGTGTGTTTTGAGACAGAAACTGATCTCATTCACAATCCATTGCTTGGCCTCATGCTGGAGAATTGTTCCCCGTGGTCAGACTCTGTCAGTCTCAGTCTCACCACTTCCTGCCTCACTTGTAACCTTTGTGGACTGTCTAAAGGACCAGTGTTTCTCACAGTAAATGGGACTTTCTCTTGCCTTTCTCCCCAGTTGATCTATGACAGCTCTTTGAATGGGAAGGGTTCTTTCTGGTTGGTGCTCTCACAATCCTCTGCTGGTTCTCCTGCTGTTGTTCCTCAGTCTACAATCCCTGTTTACTTCCCGCTGTGGCCCTTTCTCATCACTCCATCATTCACCAGGAGATCTAATTATAGCAGGGCAGAAAATGAGAATAACATTGTTTCCTTCAAGATAAATGCAATGTTCATTTGTTCTCTAAGGATTAATAAAAAAGATGACAAAACTAAATACAAAAAATATTTCATTTAATAAACAGCCTCAAGTAGCTGTGCTCCAACATTCCAAGTCCCTTTAAAGCCACAGCCACAGCATGTGAGAAATTAATTCTTCAGTCCCTTGTTCAAGGAGATCATGAATTCCACGTCTCCCGATAGTCAGTCGCTGGGTATAGCCAGCTCATTTCCCATGTCTCAATCTTCAGTCCATGGTTAGAGGCAGTTCATTCCCATGACTCAAGGTTCAGTCCCCAGTTAGTAACAGTTCATTCCCCATGTCTCAAGGTTCAGTCCCCAGTTAGTAACAGTTCATTCCCCATGTCTCAAGGTTCAGTCCCCAGTTAGTAACAGTTCATTCCCCATGTCTCAAGGTTCAGTCCCCAGTTAGTAACAGTTCATTCCCCATGTCTCAAGGTTCAGTCCCCAGTTAGTAACAGTTCATTCCCCATGTCTCAAGTTTCTGTCCCCAGTTAGTAACAGTTCATTCCCCATGACTCAAGGTTCAGTCCCCAGTTACTAACAGTTCATTCCCCATGTCTCAAGGTTTTGTTCCCAGTTAGTAACAGTTCATTCCCCATGACTCAAGGTTCAGTCCCCAGTTAGTAACAGTTCATTCCCCATGTCTCAAGGTTCAGTCCCCAGTTAGTAACAGTTCATTCCCCATGTCTCAAGGTTCAGTCCCCAGTTAGTAACAGTTCATTCCCCATGACTCAAGGTTCAGTCCCCAGTTAGTAACAGTTCATTCCCCATGTCTCAAGGTTCAGTCCCCAGTTAGTAACAGTTCATTCCCCATGTCTCAAGGTTCAGTCCCCAGTTAGTAACAGTTCATTCCCCATGTCTCAAGGTTTTGTTCCCAGTTAGTAACAGTTCATTCCCCATGTCTCAAGGTTCAGTCCCCAGTTAGTAACAGTTCATTCCCCATGTCTCAAGGTTCAGTCCCCAGTTAGTAACAGTTCATTCCCCATGTCTCAAGGTTCAGTCCCCAGTTAGTAACAGTTCATTCCCCATGTCTCAAGGTTCAGTCCCCAGTTAGTAACAGTTCATTCCCCATGTCTCAAGGTTCAGTCCCCAGTTAGTAACAGTTCATTCCCCATGTCTCAAGGTTCAGTCCCCAGTTAGTAACAGTTCATTCCCCATGTCTCAATGTTCATTCCCTGATTAGATGCAGTTCATTCCACATGTCTCTTCAGTTCCCAATTGGAGACAGTGCATGCAGTGAATGAGTAAAATTGGAAGCCATCAGCAATGAACTTGCTTTTCTTTTTTTGTGAATGGCAATTTACATGCACAACTGGACAATATACATTTACATGTCTATAGCAAAATAGCTATGAGTGAAAATTAGAATCAGTAACTGAATGATTTAAAGTAGACTGTGTAATTAAATGCAGCCTACTCTTAATCTGAAGAGAAATCAAATCACTATCTTTAGAAATATGAACAGTACTTGGGGAATTGGAGCCTGTGGATTTATTGGGATCATTCTCCAGATACAATGGATGTGATTGGGAATTGGAGTTTGAGGATTTATCGGCATACTCTCGAGATACAATAGATGTTATTGGGGAATTGGAGTTTGAGGATTTATCGTGATCACTCTCAAGATACAATAGATGTGATTGGGAATTGGAGTTTGAAGATTCAATAGTGTAATAAATTCTTTATGAAGGATAGAACCCCTTCAATCTTTGGGTGTTTATATAAATAAGTCAGTATAAATCAATAAGTTACTGACCGATTTCATCGACAGAAACCTTCTTTACTGATCCATGATGAATTATTTGGAGATAAATTCCGGGACACTTCATTTACCTTAACAGATATTTAAGTGAAGCTGTGTACAACTGGTAGCTGAGTGCAGCATGCTCACTGACACTACTGAGCCAGAGCTCTGCATCAATTAATGACCCTCAGTTAGTCCACTCCTCCTATTGCCTACGATCAGGAGATTGACAGCTCCTCCCAATCGGCCAACACGGAGCCCATAGCCCCGCTCACACCTTTGATCAGCACTGTGTTATGTAGCTCTTATTTTATCCTTTCATGGGATGTGGTCATGGCCAGCATTTATTTCACATCCCGAATTGCCCTCGAGTATGTGGTGGTGAGCCGTCTTCATAAACTGCTGCAGTCCATGTCGTGTAGGGATACCCACAGTGCTGTGAGGCAGGGTGTTCCAGGATGTTGACCCAGTGACAGTGAAGGAATGGCGATAGAATTTTAAGTCATATTGGTGTGTGGAGGGACACTTGCAGATCGTGGTGTCATCATGCATCTGCTGCCCTAGGCCTTGTAGGTGGAAAAGGTAATGGGTCTGGAAGGTACTGTCAAAGGAGCCTTTGCAAGTTGCTGCACTGCATCTTGCAGATGGTACACACTGCTACTATTGTGTGCCAGTGGTGGAGGGAGTGAATGCTTAAGGTGGTGGATGGGGTGCTGATGAATCAGGCTGCTTTGTCCTGTATGGTGTTGAGCTTCTTGGGTGTTGTTGGGAGCTTCACTCAGCTGAGAATAACATCTGTCATAGGGCAAATGTTTGAAGCTATTGTTAAAAAAGTTACAGCAGGGCATTTCAAAAAATTCAACGTAATCAGGCAGAGTCAACATGGTTTTGTGAAAGGGAAATCATGTTTAACCAATTTATTGGAGTTCTTTGAAGAAGTAACATGTGGTGTGGATAAAGGGGAACCGGTGGATATACTGTACTTAGATTTCCAGAAGGCATTTAATAAGGTGTTACATCAAAGGTTATTGTGGAAAATAAAAGCTCACGGTGTGGAGGGTGCGGGGGGTGGGGAGGGGTGCAGGGGGTAACATATTGGCATGGAGAGAAGATTGGCTTGCTAACAAGAAACAGAGAGTAGGCAGAAATTGGTCATTTTCTGGTTGGCAAGATGTAATGAGTGCTATGCCGCAGGGATTGGTGCTGGGGCCTCAACTTTTTGCAATTTATATAAATGACTTGGCTGAATGGACCGAAGGTACGGTTACCAAATTTGCTGTTGACATAAAGATAGGTAGGAAAATAAGTTGTGAAGAGAACATAAGGAGGCTACAAAGGGGTATAGATCGGTTACGTGACTGGCTAAAGTTCTGACAAATGGAGTATAATGTGGAAAAATGTGAAATTGCCATTTTGACAGGAAGAATAAAAAAAGAAGCATATTATCTAGATGGTGAGAGATTGCAGAGCTCTGCGGTGCAGTGGGATCTGGGTGTCCTAGTGCATAATCACTAAAGGGTAGTATGAGGGAAAACACGTAATTAGGAAAGCTAATAGAATGTTATCATTTATTGTGAGGCGAATTGAATACATAAGTTGGGAGGTTATGCTTCAGTTATACAGAGCATTGTTGAGACCACATCTGGAGTACTGTGTACAGTATTGGTCTCCTTATTTAAGGAAGGATGGAAATGCATTGGAAGCAGTTCAGAGAAGGTTTACGAGACTAATACCTGGAATGAGCGGGTTGTCTTATGAGAAAAGGGTGAACAGACTAGGCTGGAGTTTAGAAGAATAAAGGGCGACTTGATTGAAACAGATAAGATTCTAAGGGGTCTTGACAGGGTGGATGTAGGAAGGATGTTTCCTCTTGTGGAAGAATCTCAAACTAAGGGTCACTGTTTAGAAATAAGAGGTCGCCCATTTAAGACAGAGATGAGGAGAGGGTTGTGAAATTTTGGAACTCTCTTCCTCAAAAGGCGGTGGAAGCAGTGTCTTTGAACATTTTTAAGACAGAGGTAGATAGATTCTTGATAAGCAAGGGAGTGAAAGGTTATCGGGGGTAGACGGGAATGTGGAGTTCAGGTTACAATCAGATCAGCAATGATCCTTTTGAATGGTAGGGCAGATTCGAAGGGCCGAGTGACCTACTCCTGCTCTTATTTCATATGTTTGTATGTTTATCCCGGTGGGGGATGCAGCAATGGTAATGCCATTTAATGCCAAGGGGAGATGGTTAGTTTCTCTCTTCCTGGAGATGCTCTTTGCCTGGCACTTGTGTGGCATGAATGTTACTTGCCACTAGAGCATGGCTACCCAACCCAAACCAGACAGGACCCGATGACGTGTCGGGGTCGGGTTGGGTCGTTCTTTCGGGTCTGGCATTTGGGCTCGGGTCAGGTCGCACCGGGTCGGACACACTCTAACACTGTCACAGCCTTGCGTAACAATAGTTTGTGAAACACTAGAAACCGCAGATCTTTTGAAGTGTGCTTCCTACTCTGCTTGGTATTTCAACTTACTGTGTACTAATCAATAAACGGTTTGTGCGTACATTGTAGTAGAACTCAGTCCCAGGCTCATAATTATCCGGTTAGCCCTTTCTTACCCTTTCCTGATTCTAGGGGTGTTGAAAGTCTTTGCCATTTTAATCTGAATGAAATATTTACAATGTAATCAGTTGCTGCACTGTTATGTAATAAGATGTTTTTAATGAGTTCTATTTTTCATTGATACAAATGTAACTTTTTTGTGTTTTGGTTTATCTCTTGGTTTTCCTCCGTGCTTTGAATACTTGGTGACAAAAGCAGTTTAACAGCTTCAATCTGCATGAATAGGAACTTGGCCCTTTTCTTTAATTGCACAGTTTTCAAATGAATTGACTGCATCCCGTTAGGGGTTGGAAAGACTTCTCGTGCCTGCCTCAAAACATATTGTATTGAATAAAGAAAGTAAATGAGGCTTGTGAAGTAAATTAAGAGAGTTAAAGGGGAAAGACAACGAATTAGGCTTTGAATTTGGAATATATTTAATTAATTGTCAGACCTGATAAATCGCTGTTTTTAGTTTAATGTGGCCTCAGTGTTTATGGATAATTAATGAAATTAAGATGCATTTTTCATATACAAATCTGGGCATTGGTACTTAACAGTTGATATATAATTTTGAACATATTTTAATTTCTTAATTCATCAGATGCCGCTAAATACGAAGCAGTCTTAAATCAGTTAATTTTATTTTTGCAAAACCTGACCTACTGGATTAAAATATTAAATCAAGGAGAGACATTTCAAAGATTACTGAACTAATAATCCAGAGGCCTGGACTCGATCCAGTGACAGGCAGGACGTCAAGGCGGGAAACACTCCGCACTAGTCTGCAGTGAGTGATTCCATCGAAGGTAGAGCACAACCTCTTTAATATAGGAATGTATCTTTTAGAATAATTAATCTCTCAGGACATTCCCCGTCTCTGTATCTCAGCTGCTCACTGGATAAACTTGCAGCAACTATTTCAACCTGTAAAGCAGGAGTCTAGGTAATGTATAATGATATTTTCTGAGCCTTCGGGTAATGCTATGTTTATTTTAAGCAATACAGATACTGGTACAGTGTGGGACAACCTGTCTGGACACAACTCCATGGGTTTCTGTTTAACTAGTGACCAAACAATCACTAACTTCTATGGTAACAATCTTCGGCTCATCTCCTCCAGCACGTGGCTCCAATCTTAATGTACTTTTTAAACAACCTTTCAAGTCCAGTTACAGATTTTGTTGCTTATCTGCACAAGGTTTTTGGAGCAATATGTTGTGGAACCAACCAGAGAGCAAGCTATTCTAGATTTGTTGTTGTGTAATGAGGTGGGATTAATTAATGATCTCATTGTTATGGATCCTCCACGGAAAAGTGATCATAGCATGCTAGAATTTCAAATTCAGTTTGAGGGCGAGAAGCTGGAGTCTCACACGAGCGTTCTGGAGTTAAACAAAGGTAAGTATATAGGCATGAGGACAGATTTGGCCCTAGTGGACTGGGCAGGAAGACTACAAGGTAGGACAGTTGACGAGCAGTGGCAGATGTTTAAGGAGATATTCAATTTATCCCAAGTAAAATATATTCCAGAGAGGAAGTAAGATTCTAAGAGGGGGAAAAACATCCATGGCTAAGCAAGGAAGTTAAGGATAACATAAAGACAAAAACTAAGGCATACCATATTGCAAAGACCAATGGCAGGCTGGAAGATTGGGAAATTTTTAAAGATCAACAAAGGGTTCCTAAAAATGTAATTAAAAAGAGCAAAGGTAAATTATGAAAGAAAACTAGCGCAAAATATAAAAACGGAAAGCAAAAGCTTCTATAATCATATAAAAGGAAAGAGAGTAGCTAAAGTGAATGTTGGTCCTTTGGAGGATGAGACTGGGGAGTTAATAGAAGGGAACACAGAAATGGCAGAGACACTAAATCAATATTTTGCTTCAGTTTTCACGGTGGATGACACTAGTACCATCCCAATGGCACCAGGTAATGCAGAGGTTATGGAAAGGGAGGAACTTAGAACAATCATCATCACTAGGGAAAAAGTACTGAGCAAACTATTGGGATTGAAGGCAGACAAGTCCCCAGGGCCTGATGGCCTACATCGTAGGGTCTTAAAGGAAGTGGCAATGGAGATCGTGCATCCATTGGTTATAATATTCCAAAATTCTCTGGATACGGGAAAGGTTCCAGTGGATTGGAAAAAAGCTAATGTAACGCCTTTATTCAAAAAGGGAGGGAGGCAGAAAGTAGGAAACTATAGACCAGTTAAACATCTTTCGTTGGGAAATTGTTAGAATCCATTATGAAGGAAGTAATAACAGGATATTTAGAAAGTCAAAACGCAATCCATCAGAGTCAGCATGGTTTTATGAAGGGTAAATCGTGTTTGACTAATTTGCTAGAGTTCTTCAAAGCTGTAACAAGCAAAGTGGATAATGGGGATCCTGTAGATGTAGTTTATCTGGACTTCCAGAAGGCATTTGATAAGGTGCCGCACAAAAGGTTAATACACAAGCTAAGTTCACATGGGGTTAGGGGAAATTTATTAGCTTGGATAGAGGATTGGCTAACCCACAGAAAACAGAAGTCAGGATAAATGGGTCTTTTTCTGGTTGGCAAGATGCAACTAGTGGGGTGCCACAGGGTTCGGTCCTTAGGCCCCAACTATTTACAATCTATATAAATGACTTGGATGCAGGGAGAGAAGGTACTATAGCCAAATTTGCAGATGACACTAAAATAGGTGGGTCAGTAAGTTGCAATAAAGAAATAAGAAATCTACAAATGGATCAAGATAGATTAGATAAATGGGCCAAAGTTTGGCAGATGGATTTTAACGTGGATAAGTGTGAGGTTATCCATTTTGGTCAGAAGAATAGAAAGGCAAATTATTATCTAAATGGAGAGAAACTTCAACGTGCTTTGGTGCAGAGGGATCTGGGTGCCCTCATGCATGAATCACAGAAAACTAGTTTGCAGATACAGCAGGCGATAAGGAAGGCAAATGGAACTTTAGCATTTATTGCTAAAGGAATAGAGTATAAAAGTAGCAAAGTGTTGCTACAACGGTACAAGGCATTAGTGAGACCGCACTTGGAGTATTGCGTACAGTTTTGGTCCCCTTACTTGAGAAAGGATGAAGTTGCATTGGAGGCAGTTCAGAGGAGGTTCACTAGATTGATTCCAGAGATGGGGGTTTGTCTTATGAAGAGAGATTGAGCAGTTTAAACCTTTACTCTCTGGAGTTTAGAAGAATGAGAGGAGATCTAATTGAGGTATGAAGGATGATTAAGGGGATTGACAAAGCAGACGTAGAGAGGATGTTTCCTCTGGTGGGGCAATCTAGAACGAGAGGTCATAGTTTTAGGATAAGGGGTAACAGATTTAGAACAGAGATGAGGAGAAATTACTTCTCTCAATGGGTCGTGAGTCTGTGGAATTCACTATCCCAGAGTGCGGTGGATGCTGGGGCATTGGATAAATTTAAGGAGGAGATAGACAGATTTTTAATTAGTAAAGGGTTGAAGGGTTATGGAGAACGGGCAGGAAAGTGGAGTTGAGGCCGAGATCAGATCAGCCATGATCGTATTGAATGGCAGAGCAGGCTCAAGGGGCTGAATTGCCTACTCCTGCTCCTAGTTCTTATGTCCTTAAAAAGTGAAAAACGGAAGCTAGGTTAACTGAACATTCCGGTGGTCGGGTCGGGTCCATCGCGGGAAAGAATGAAAGGACTCAGGCCGGGTCGGGCTCGAGTCGGATGTGGTTCTGTCGGGTTCGGGTCGGGTTTCAACTAGATAATGAAGTCAGCGTGACTAAGGGAAAGAGTAGGCAGGGGTTAATGGAAGAAGTGTAGTAGGTAAGGCAGATGAACTTCGGGCTTGGATTAGTACCTGGGAGTATGATGTTATTGCTATTACTGAGACTCGGTTAAGGGAAGGGCATGATTGGCAACTAAATATCCCAGGATACCGATGCTTCAGGCGCGATAGAGAGGGAGGTAAAAGGGGTGGAGGAGTTGCATGACTGGTCAAAGAGGATATCACAGCTGTGCTGAAGGAAGGCACTATGGAGGACTCGAGCTGTGAGGCAATATGGGCAGAACTCAGAAATAGGAAGGGTGCGGTAACAATGTTGGGGCTGTACTACAGGCCTCCCAACAGCGAGCGTGAGATAGAGGTACAAATATGTAAACAGATTATGGAAAGATGTAGGAGCAACAGGGTTGTGGTGATAGGAGATTTTAATTTTCCCAACATTGACTGGGATTCACTTAGTGTTAGAGGTCTAGATGGAGCAGTATTTGTAAGGAGCATCCAAGAGGGTTTTCTAGAGCAGTATGTAAATAGTCCAACTCGGGAAGGGGCCATACTGGACCTGGTGTTGGGGAATGAGCCCGGCCAGGTGGTTGAAGTTTCAGTAGGGGACTACTTTGGGAATAGTGATCACAATTCCGTAAGTTTTAGAATACTCATGGACAAAGACGCGAGTGGTCCTAAAGGAAGAGTGCTAAATTGGGGGAAGGCCAACTGTACCAAAATTCGGCAGGAGCTGGGGAATGTAGATTGGGAGCAGCTGTTTGAAGGTAAATCCACATTTGATATGTGGGAGGCTTTTAAAGAAAGGTTGATTAGCGTGCAGGAGAGACATGTTCCTGTGAAAATAAGGGATAGAAATGGCAAGATTAGGGAACCATGGGTGACAGGTGAAATTGTGAGACTAGCTAAGAGGAAAAAGGAAACATACATAAGGTGTAGGCGGCTGAAGAAAGACGAAGCTTTGGAAGAATATCGGGAATGTAGGACCAATCTGAAACGAGGAATTAAGAGGGCTAAAAGGGGTCATGAAATATCTTTAGCAAACAGGGTTAAGGAAAATCCCAAAGCCTTTTATTCATATATAAGGAGCAAGAGGGTAACTAGAGAAAGGATTGGCCCACTCAAGGGCAAAGGAGGAAAGTTATGCGTGGAGTCAGAGAAAATGGGTGAGATTCTAAATGAGTACTTTGCATCGGTATTCACCGAGGAGAGGGACATGACGGATGTTGAGGTTAGGGACAGATGTTTGATTACTCTAGGTCAAGTCGGCATAAGGAGGGAGGAAATGTTGGGTATTCTAAAAGGCATTCAGGTGGACAAGTCCCCAGGTCCGGATGGGATCTATCCCAGGTTTCTGAGCTAAGCGAGAGAGGAAATAGCTGGGGCCTTAACAGATATCTTTGCAGCATCCTTAAACACGGGTGATGTCCCGGAGGACTGGAGAATTGCTAATGTTGTCCCCTTGTTTAAGAAGGGTAGCAGGGATAATCCAGGTAATTATAGACCGGTGAGCCTGACGTCAGTGGTAGGGAAGCTGCTGGAGAAGATACTGAGGGATAGGATCTATTCCCATTTGGAAGAAAATGGGCTTATCAGTGATAGGCAACATGGTTTTGTGCAGGGAAGGTCATGTCTTACCAACTTAATAGAATTCTTTGAGGAAGTGACAAAGTTGATTGATGAGGGAAGGGCTGTAGATGTCATATACATGGACTTCAGTAAGGCATTTGATAAGGTTCCCCATGGTAGGCCAATGGAGAAAGTGAAGTCGCATGGGGTCCAGGGTGTACTTGCTAGATGGATAAAGAATTGGCTGGGCAACAGGAGACAGAGAGTAGCAGTGGAAGGGAGTTTCTCAAAATGGAGACGTGTGACCAGTGGTGTTCCACAGGGATCCGTGCTGGGACCACTGTTGTTCATGATATACATAAATGATTTGGAGGAAAGTATAGGTGGTCTGATTAGCAAGTTTGCAGACGACACTAAGATTGGTGGAGTAGCAGATAGTGAAGGGGACCGTCAGAGAATACAGCAGAATATAGATAGATTGGAGAGTTGGGCAGAGAAATGGCAGATGGAGTTCAATCCGGGCAAATGCGAGGTGATGCATTTTGGAAGATCCAATTCAAGAGTGAACTATACAGTGTATGAAAAAGTCCTGGGGAAAATTGATGTACAGAGAGATTTGGGTGTTCAGGTCCATTGTTCCCTGAAGGTGGCAACGCAGGTAAATAGAGTGGTCTAGAAGGCATACGGCATGCTTTCCTTCATTGGACGGGGTATTGAGTACAAGAGTCGGCAGGTCATGTTACAGTTGTGTAGGACTTTGGTTCGGCCACATTTGGAATACTGCGTGCAGTTCTGGTCGCCACATTACCAAAAGGATGTGGATGCTTTGGAGAGGGTGCAGAGGAGGTTCACCAGGATGTTGCCTGGTATGGAGGGCGCTAGCTATGAAGAGAGGTTGAGTAGATTAGGATTATTTTCATTAGAAAGGCGGAGGTTGAGGGGGGACCTGATTGAGGTGTACAAAATCATGAGAGGTATAGACAGGGTGGATAGCAAGAAGCTTTTTCCCAGAGTGGGGGATTCAATTACTAGGGGTCACGAGTTCAAAGTGAGAGGGGAAAAGTTTAGGGGGGATATGCGTGGAAAGTTCTTTACGCAGAGGGTGGTGGGTGCCTGGAACGCGTTGCCAGCGGAGGTGGTAGATGCGAACACGATAGCGTCTTTTAAGATGTATCTAGACAGATACATGAATGGGCAGGAAGCAAAGAGATACAGACCCTCAGAAAATAGGCGACATGTTTAGGTGGAGGATCTGGATCGGCGCAGGCTTGGAGGGCCGAAGGGCCTGTTCCTGTGCTGTAATTTTCTTTGTTCTTTCTTTGTTCTTGGTTCATTTGCAGACCCGAGCAGGCCTTTACTTTCTACTTACCAGCGCAAGCCTGAATGATGTCCAGGTCTTTCTGCAGTGGAGAGAGATGCGACTGCTTACAGAACACCTGCGCAGGTTAAACCATGATCGCCCACAGTGCAACTCGAGGCTCACAATACTGAGCTGTTAACTCTGTTTCACTCTCTATAGACGCTGCCAGACCTACTGAGTCTTTCCAACATTTTCTGATTATTATTTTGTTTAAATAATCACTATCAGAGCAGCCAGGCTCAAACACAGTCTGGCTTCCTTGAACACCCTGGATTTCCTGCACACACGCACTGTTCCTCCCTGCTGGTAATCCAGGCATTTCAAGTGACATAAACAAAAAGAGAAAATGTTGGAAATTCTCAGCAGGTCAGACAACATCTGTGGAGAGAACAGCAGTGTTAGTGTTCCAGGTCAATGATCTTCCATCAGAATCCAATTCACAGGAAATATTAATGAACTAAATCTCACAAAGTCTTGGTAAAAGGTGTAGGTGTTAAGTAGCGTCCACGGGCAGGAGAGGTAGAGGGGAGGAAAGCTTTAGGGAGGTAATTCCAAGGTTTAGGACCTAGGCAGCTGAAGACACTGCCCCAATGGTGAAAATCTGGAATCTAACATAATTTGAGGAGTGCAGGCATCTCAGAGGATTGTCGGGCTGGAGGAGATTACAGAGATAGAGAGAGATGAGACCACGGAGGGATCTGAATGATAAAGATAAATTTTAAATTAGAGCTTTGCTGGACAGGGAGCCACTGTCGGTCAGTGAGCATAGGGTTGATTGGTGAACGGGACATGCTGTGCATTAAAATACAGACAGCTGAGGTTTGGATGAGCTGAAGATTATGGAGGGTCAAGCTGGGATTCTGGCCAGGAGACCACTGAAATACTTGAGTCGAGAGGGAACAACGATAAGGATGAATGTTTCAGCAGCAGATGTGCTAAAGCAGGAGCAGAGGTCGCCGATGTCAAGGAAGTGAAAATAATCTGTTACGGTGACGCAGAGGATGTGTGCTCAGAAACTCAATTCAGGGTCAAAGTGGACACTGAGGTTGGAAACAGTTCGACCCGGCCTCAGAAGTTGTCGGGGAGAGGGATGTTGCCAGTGACCAGAGAACAGAATTTACATCATGGCCGAAGACAATGGTTTAGGTTTCCGCAATATTTATTTAATTCAAGTAAATTTATGCTCATTAAATACTGGATGTCAGACAAGCCATGTGAAAAATCTGTGACTGGAGTAAGAAGAGAAACCTTTGATGGTGAGTGAAGATGATTATCTGGCTACTATTGTTCCAAGAGCATTGGAACCAGGAGAGGATCATCCCACCAAGTTAGACAACAGAGGAGAGGCATTGTAGGAAGATGGTGTAGTTAACCATGTCAAAATCTGCAGACTGGTCATGAAGGAACTTCAAACAAACACAGTCACAGAGGATATCATTTGTAACTTTAATAAGGGACTGCATCAGTGTTGTGGTTTGGGCAGAAACCTGATTGGCAGTCACTCAAACATGGCACTCCTGGAAAGATGGGCATACATTGTGGATGTGACAACACGTTCATGAGTTTGACAGGAAAGAGAGTTTGGAGATAGGATGGTAGTTTGCAATGACAGAGGGATCAAGGGTGTTTCGGTTGAGGAGAGGGTAATGACAACAGAAACAGAGGAGGACAGTTCCTGAAGAGAGGAAGCCATTAACAATATCAACTAACATGGGGACTAGGAAGGGAAGGGGGTGGTAATTTCAATATAATGGTGGAAGTATTTAAGTAATTACAGAAGTAGTTGCAGGCACGTAGACCCATCTGAATCCCAGATGGAAAATATGAGGGGAAAACTGTATAAAAAGTGATGTGTCCATTTCTCTACAGTAAAGCACAATGATTGTTCTCAGCTTATTGCTGGTCTGGTCACTATCCTGATTCCAGCCCCAGAGTCACCGGGTAAGTCAGTGTTGTGGGTTCTGCAGGTAATGAACACATCCTGGGTAAAGATCAGTTGCACAATGCAGTCATAAACACAACCTTCAGCCTGATCAGGTCAACCCTTCCCCGCCCTATTCTCTGGCACAGGGCTGAATCTGAATCGCACATCATCTCATTCAGATTGGATTACCCTGATCCTTTAACCAGTTATTAAAATTACTTGCATATACAATGACTAAACTGCCCCCAAACTGTCCCGAAGACCCCACAATGAAACCAGGTTCTGTAGCTGGAATCAAATCTTTATCCTGAATTCGGTTTCATTGTTTAGCATAAACCCTTTATTATCAAACTATAAACGGGCAGAGATAGCAAGGGACAAAGACTGTGGTTAGTTTATTGGGATCACACTTCATAGAAAAGGGCAAAGTGAACCATCTGATTTAACACGGTATTTATTTGGAATTACCTTTCCTTTAGACCATGAGCTGTTTCTTGGAGCCGATTCTAACTTACCAATAATGCGATATAGAATCCCAGCTCTATTAATCTTAGTATCAGGCTTTTTACAATGTTCCCCTGATCTGGATTCCCATGGAGTACTTCAATCCCCTTCTCCATCATTACAGTTAGTTTATAAAGCTGGTCAGTTATTAGCAAGAGAGCAATGATCATAAAATCAGAGAGACAATCTCCAGTCAATAAGTAATAGTCTCGGCCCTGATCAGGATGTTCACACCCACGATTATCAGGTTCCAGGTTTCCATTACTGGAAATTAATCGGCAAATGTGTGTGGTAAACGAACAAATCCTTTGTATCATTGGCTAGCTAACTTTTCTTGGTGGTATTTCAAATTTACCTTTCATTTCATTTAAATAAAGATTTGGCAGTAGATTCAATTAATTGTGGGACTGAAAAACTGAAATGTTCATGAATTTCAGAATTATAATTTGCATTTAGTATTGCTGAAAATAGAGACATGTTGTCGAAGCCTTGCATCTTGCACTCATCAGGACAACAGGTTCAAAATCCTGGAACTCCCTTCCTAACAGCACTGTGGATGTACCTACCCCACATGGACTGCAGTGGTTCAAGAAGGCAGCTCACCACCACCTTCTCAAGGGCAATTAGGGATGGGTAATAAATGCTGGCCTGGCCAGTGATGCCTACAACCCATGAATGAATAAAAAAAATTCTAAAGAATACCAATGCAAGGGAAAGAAGCAACATTACACTGTATGGCAAGACAGTGCTGATTGATTGGTAGTGGCGTTGCCGCGGAGAATGCAACAGTTTATGGTGACTGACAGTTAACTGATAAGCTTTGATTGAAATTTAAACCAGGCAGCTTGACTCTGATTGGTCAATGCATTCCCCTGATGGATGAACCAGCGAATGGCTGTCGCTTATTTTGTTTAGCTGAAACAGGATCAATGTGTGTATGTGTTCTTTCTGTCTGCAAAGAATAGGCCCCTGTGCATTGATATGCGTTTTCATCCAGTGCATGCAAATGTCCCACACTGCAAGCACGACTTACAATCTTAATTTCGTTGTCATAGAGTTTCACAGCACAGAACCAGGCCCTTTGGCCCAACGAGCCTATGCCGACCATCAAGCACCTGTCCGAACTAATCCCATTTCCCCACACTTGGCCCGTAGCCTTGTATGTTCTGGCGTTTCAAGTGCTCATCTAAATATTTCTTGAATGTCGTAAGTGTTCCTGCCTCTACCACTCCTTCAGGCAGTGTTCCAGATTCCAATCACCCTCTGGGTGAAAAAAATCCTCCTCAACTCCCCTCTAAACCTCCTGCCCCTTACCTTAAATCTATGCCCCCTGGTATGTCAGCATAAGTCTTAGCACACTTACCTACAATACTGGGCGAGCAGTTGGCTAATATTCCTCTTCAATATTACTTTATTTTTTGCTTACACATCTTTTTTTACTTATCACTCGACTCCTCCGTTTGGATCTATCTTCTCTGTCCTCCCCGCCCTGTACAACATGGTTCTAATAATATTGCCTCCGTGTGATTATTTGAGCAGCGCCATATTTAGTCCTGGCAGCTGCCTTAAGTCGCTGTCTGACGTTTTAGTGGCACATGCTGCATTTGCGCATGTGCCACAACAGCGCCCCCTAGCGGTAGTGTTGTCAACAAACACAGTCCACCATGAAACCTGCTGCTGTTCATAATCTTTCCCACATAAACTGTCGTCTTACTGCCCAGTTCTTCAATTCCTTCAAGCCAAGGAACTAACCCTGATTCTGTGGATCCATGAACATGATTATCCTGAAATAAAGGGGCAACAACACGTGTGTTTAAAAGAGAAGTGCAAACTGCCAAGTTGGTAATGCTTGTGTGGAGTTTGCAAGTTCTCCCTGTGTCTGCGTGGGTTTCCTCCGGGTGCTGCGGTTTCCTCCCACATGCCAAAGACTTGCAGGTTGATAGGTAAATTGGCCATTATAAATTGCCCCTAGTATAGGTAGGTGGTAGGGAAATATAGGGACAGGTGGGGATGTGGTAGGAATATGGAATTAATGTAGGATTAGTATAAATGGGTGGTTGATGGTCGGCACAGACTCGGTGGGCCGAAGGGCCTGTTTCAGTGCTGTATCTCTAAACTAAGTAATCCTCTTTTAACTCCTTGAGAGATTGCTACCCTCACTGACTCACTGTCCCGCCAATTCAGTTCACTGTACTTGGTATTAAGATGATGCTGAAATGGTGGAACACAGTGAATACTCTGGGTTGTGACTACATTCCACCAGTAGCAGCTGAAGAGCTGAGCACCATAACAAGCTGTCCGAGCAAAGCAATTCCAAAGCAACTGACACTGGCATATTGGACAATATAAAACATTAACCGGCTGTATCTTATCCACAAAGTCAAAACTTATCACCCAATCAGCCACCTCACAATGATCAGCAAAGTGATAGATGGACTCATCAATAGTGCCTTTAAATGTCAGCATTGACCCAACAATAACCTAACCAGGGTGTTCAGTTCGTATTGCACCTGAAATCTTCAGACTCGGACTTATTCACAAACGCAAGAGTTAAATTCCAGAGAAATGGTGATTTCAACTCCCCTTAAGAAGGCAGTATTTGACTCACTTTGGTACTGAAGAACCCAACATCCTGAACTCTAAATGGATTAAAGAGTGCCCCCACCCGCAATCCTGTAACCACCCGCATCTCCACTCCCCAAACTCAGGGCTGGAAACTTTGAATTTCGGTGATAGTTAGGGGTTATGTTGAAGAATCCTGGACTCTAACTTTATCGCCATTACCATTTCATACAGTAGAAATACATTTAAACGTTATTTACAACAATACAATGTTAGCTGGCGAGATTATATTTGGAAGTTTTTTATTAAACAGTGCTGCTTCCAGTAAGTTAATTTCTGAATAAAACAATTCTTTCCAACTCGATCCATTGTGGATATTACAACTAATCAATAACTTTGAACAACTATGCAGAGAAAAGGTGACGAGTACATAAAAAGTCTATAATTGTGTTCAGTAAACTCAGGGTCCTTACCTTGTGCTGTGTCTCCTGATTGCAGTTCCAGTGTGTCTGGTGGGTTAGAGTTGGGTGTTCTGCACACACCCTAGTTAAAGATTAATTCCACATTCCAGTCAGAAAGATGACCTTCAGACTTTTCATTACAATACAACACGCCCTGTTCTTTGGAGCAAGGAAAATCTGAATGCCACACGGTCTCATTCAAATTCGAACTGAATCATTGATCTTTTATCCAATGTCATGGATTCTGTGTATGGTAACAATGCCTAAATTCCACCGCATCTGTGAGTGTGGTGGGAGAAGATTTGATCAAGGTTTTCACAAGGGAATTAGATTGTTATCTGAACAGGAAGAATGTGCAGGGTTACAGGGAGATGACACGGGGGTAGTATTAGGTGAATTGTTCATTCAGAGAGCTGGTGGAGACATGATGGGCCGAATGGCCTCCTTCAGCGCTGTAATGATTCTATGGTTCAGAAGACCCCACAGAAAAAGGGTGTTTCCGATTTCATTGTTCACCACAAAGCCTGCTTTTTATCGGACTGTAAAAAGACACAGATAGCAAGGAATAAAGATCACGATTCTTAGAATCAAACACCAGAATAAAACGCACAGCCAACCAATCATTGTAATTTATTTAACAATAGATGAATGATTATAAAATTCAGCAGACAGTCTTCAGTTTATTGATCAGCCTTGATCAGGATGTTCACACCCATGTGTATTATACTCCAAGTCTCACTGGAACTGAATCAGCAAATGTGTGTCATAAATAAGTGAAACAACTGTAACATTGAATAATTCCCTATTATTGGTGTGACTGTAAATTTATACTTTAATTTCATTTTTAAAAATTCTGACAGATGATTCAATTCATTGAGTTTCAAGGAATTTGAAAATTAATTTCTTACTTAAAATTATATTTCTCCTGACTCCCCCATGTCTAATTCCCTTTCCTCTGTCTCTGTGTTACTCCTTCCAGGTTTGTCTACCTATTATGGTCCTAACTTCTGAAGTTTTCATTCCTCCCTCACCTCTTACAGTCCTAATTCTCCCATAAAACCATAGAACCAGAGAAAAGTTAAGACACAGAGAAAGGCCATTCAGCCCATCGTGTCTGCACTGGCTGAAAAGAAACCTAGTTTCCCAAATCTAATCCCACCTTCCAGCACCTGCTCCGTAGTCTTGCTGGTTGCAGCACTTCAGGTGCAGGTCCAGGTACCTTTTAAATTAGTTGGGAGTTTCTGCCTCCACCACTGATCAGGGCAGTGAATACCCACCACCCTCTGGGTGAAAAGGTTTATCCTCAAGTCACCTCTAATCCTTCTACCAATCATCTTAAATCTGTGCCCCCTGGTAATTGACCTCTCCACTAAGAGAAGCAGGTCCTTCGTGATAACTCTGTCTAGGCCCCTCATAATTTTGTACACTTCAATTAAGTCATCCCTCAGCCTCCTCTGTTCTGAGGAAAACAACCCTACCCTATCCAATCTTTCCTGTTAGCTGCAACTTTCAAGCCCTGGCAACATTCTTGTAAATATCCTCTGTATTCTCTCTTGAACAATTATGTCCTTTCTGTAATGTAGTGACCAGAACTGTACACAATACTCCAACTGTGGCCTTACCAATGTTTTATACAGTTCCAGCATTACATCCCTGCTTTTGTATTCTATACCTCGGCCAATAAAGGAAAGCATTTCATATGCCTTCTTCACCAATCTATCTCCCTGTCCTTCCACCTTCAGGGGCCTGCAGACATGCACTCCAAGGTCTCTCACTTCTTCTACCCCTCACGATATCCTCCTGTTGATTGTGTATTTTCTTGCTTTGTTTGTCTTCCCCAAATGCATTACCCCACACTTCTCCAGATTGAATTCCATTTGCCACCTTTCCGCCCACTCAACCAAACCATTGATATAATTCTGGAGTCTACGGCTATCCTCTTCACTATCAACTACACGACCAATTTTTGTGTCACCTGTGAATTTCCCAATCATGCCTCCCACATATAAGTCCAAATCATTAATATATACCAGAAACAGCAAGGGGCCAACACTGAGCCTTGTGGAACGCCACTGGAAACTGCCTTCCATTCCAAAAACATCCATCGACCATTACCCTTTGTGTCCTGTCACTGAGCCAATTTCGGAAACGATTCTCAGTGTCACATTGTAATGGTTGACCTGGATAAAGTTCCACACGCCTGTTCACTGCCTTTGTGCCAAGTTCCACTGGCTCCCAGTCCACCAGTAAATTGGTTTGAAGATTTTTGCCTGCTTATTACAAACCCTTCTTGCCTGATTCCCTCCCTCTTTCATTAATCCCTTCCAGCCATACATCACTGTACATACTCTCCGTTCTTCCGGATGTTCCCGTGGAACAAAATTATTCCTCATTCACCACAATCTCTGCTCCAAACTCAGCAAATATTAGTCAAGAAACTATAGCCGGGACATCTGGAGCTCTTAGGAACATCGGGACAACAGTAGAGTCATAGAATCATCGATTTATCCAGCACAGAAACAGGCCCTTCGGCCCATCATAACCGTGCAACCATCAAGCCTATCTATTCTAATTCCATTTTCCAGCACTTGGCCCATAGCGTTATATGCCATGACATTTCAAGTGCTCATCTAAATACTTCTTAAATGTTGTGAGGGTTCCTGCCTCTACCACCTCTTCAGGCAATGCGTTCCACATTCCAACCACCCTCTGGGTGAATTTTCTTCCCTCAAATCCCCTCTAAACCTCCTGCCCCTTACCTTAAATCTACATTCCCTGGTTGTTGACCTCTCCGGTAAGGGAAAAAGTTTCTTCCTATTTACCCTATCAATGCCCCTCATAATTTCGTATACCTCCATAAGGTCCCCCCTCAGCCTTCTATGCTCTAAGGAAAATAACCCTAGTCTATCCAGTCTCTCTTCATATCTGAAATGCTCCAGCCCAGGCAACATCCTGGTGAATCTCCTCTGTACACTCTCCAGTGCAATCACATCCTTAATATAATGTGGTGACCAGAACTGTACACAGTACTCCAGCTGTGGCCTAACTTGCGTTTTATACAGCTCCATCATAACCTCCCTGCTCTTATATTCTATGCCTTGGCTAATAATGACAAGTATCCCATAAGCCTTCCTAACCACCTTATTTACCTGTGCTGCTGCCTTCAGTGATCTATGGACACGTACACCAAGGTCCTTCTGACCTCTGTACTTCCTAGGGTTCTACCATCCATTGTATATTCCCTTGCCTTGTTAGTCCTCCCAAAATGCATCACCTCACATTTATCAGGATTAAATTCCATTTGCCACTGCTCTGTCCATCTTACCAGCCCATCTATATCATCCTGTATTCTAAAGCTTTCCTCCTCACTATTTACGACACCACCAATTTTCATATCATCTGCAAACTTACTGATCATACCTCCTATATTCATGTCTAAATCATTAATGTACACTACAAACAGCAAGGGTCCCAGCACTTCTTCTTTCTTCTTTTCTTTCTTTCTTTCTTTTGGGCCTCCTTATCTCGAGAGACAATGGATACGCGCCTGGAGGTGGTCAGTGGTTTGTGAAGCAGCGCCTGGAGTGGCTATAAAGGCCAATTCTGGAGTGACAGGCTCTTCCACAGGTGCTGCAGAGAAATTTGTTTGTCGGGGCTGTCTGCAAACTTACTGATCATACCTCCTATAT
The DNA here is from genome assembly GCF_036365525.1 of Heterodontus francisci. Taxonomy (NCBI): domain Eukaryota; kingdom Metazoa; phylum Chordata; class Chondrichthyes; order Heterodontiformes; family Heterodontidae; genus Heterodontus; species Heterodontus francisci. The sequence continues at coordinate 25,001,621 of NC_090398.1, read as the reverse complement.
TCATGTCTAAATCATTAATGTACAGTACAAACAGCAAGGGTCCCAGCACTGATCCCTACGATACACCACTGGTCACAGGTTTCCAACTGCAAAAACAACCCTCAACCATCACCCTCTGCCTCCTGCCACTAAGCCAATTTTGGATCCAATTTTCCAAATTGCCCTGGATCCCATGGGCTCTTACCTTCTTAACCAATCTCCCATGTGGGACCTTATCAAAAGCCTTATTGAAGTCCATATAGACATCAACTGCTTTACCCTCATCTAAACACCTAGTCACCTCCTTGAAAAATTCATTCCAGTTAGTTAGACATGATCTCCCCCTGGCAAAGCCATGCTGACTATCCCTGATTAATCCCTGCCTCTCCAAGTGGAGATTAATCCTGTCTCTCAGAATTTTTTCCAATAGTGTCCCTACCACGGATGTTAGACTCACTCGCCTGTAATTACCTGGTGTATCCCTGCTACCCTTCTTGAATAATGGTACCACATTTGCAGTCCTCCAGTCCTCTGGCACGTCTCCTGTGGCCAGAGAGGATTTGAAAATTTGTATCCGAAACCCCTGCAATCTCCTCTCTTTCCACACATAGCAGCCTTGGATACATTTCATCTGGGCCTGGGGATTTATCCAATTTTAAGCCCGCTAAAACCTCTAATACTCCTCCCTTCCGATGCTAATTTGTTCAGGTATATCACAATCCCCCTCACTGATCTCTACACCTACAGTAGGTCATTCAGGCCCTAGAGCCCTTTCTGCCATTCAACGTGATCATGGCTGATCACTCTATATAACTGCCTTTGCCCAATAACCACAGAATTGTTACAGCACAGCAGGAGACCATTCAACCAATAATGTTTGCACTGGCTCTCCGAGTGAACAATTCATTTAGTGCCATTCCCCCACCTTCTCCCCATAACCCTGTATATTCCTCCTTTTCAGATAACTATATAATTCCCTATTGAATGTCTTGATTGAACCTGCCTCCACCGCACTCTCTGGCAGTGCATTTCAGATCATAACCACTCGCTGCATGAAAAAATTTTCCCTCGTGTCACCATTGTTTATTTTTGCCACCTACCTGATGTCTGTGCCCTCTCATTCTTGATTCTTTCAGGAGTGGGAACAGTTTTTCCCCATCTACTCTGTCCAGAAGACTCATAATTCTGAATATTTCTATCAAATCTCCTTTCGGCCTTCTGTTCTCCAAAGAAAACAGTCCCACCTTCCCAATCTCTCTTTGTAGGAAGAAAGTAAAGCTGGTAGCAGGAGGCAGAAAAGTAGCAAGTGACATTAGAAGGCAGGAAAAACAAAGGTAAGCATCAACTTGGCTTAAAATGCAGAATAATGTCAAGAAGCACACAGCATTTGCAACAAGGTAGAGAATTTAAAGGCGCAAATAGAGGTATAATTGCCATAACGGAAACGTGGCTACAGGGTGACCAAGACTGGGAACTGAATATTCAGGGATATTCAACATGTAAGAAGAAAAGGCAAAAAGAACACGGAGGTGGTATTGCACTGAAAATAAGGGATGGATTCAGTACATTAGTAAGGGAGGATCTCAGATCAGAAGAACAAAATGTGGAATCTGTTTGGGTGGAGCTAAGAAACAGCAAGAGGCAACAGACATTGATAGGAGTTGATTATAGGCCACCAAACAGTAGTGGTAGTGTGGGGCATGATATTAATCAGGAGATTAAATAAGCATGTGGCATAGTAATATAGTAATCATGGGTGACTTCAATCTGCATATGAAACATAATGAGCACTACTGCTGTGGAGGAAGAGTTTCTGGAGTGTATTAAGGATAGTTTGCTAGAGCAGTATGTTGAGGAACCAACAAGAGGACAGGCTATTTTAGATCTGGTTTTATGTAATGAGACAAGGATAATTGATCTTGTTATAAAAGAAACTTTAGGGATGAAGACCATAATATGATCGAATTTTACATTATGTTTGAAAGTTATGTAGTTTAATACGAAGCCAGGGTGTTAAATTTGAACAGAGGAAATTATGAAAGTACGAGGGCAAATTGACTGAGGTGGATTGGAAAAATACATTAAAAGGTATGACAGTACATGGGCAATGGATAGTCTTTAAAGAAATATTGCATAATTTAATGCAACTATGAATTCCTTCAAGGTATAAAAACACAAAAATAAATGCAGTCAGTGGTGGATACGGAAGTAAGTTAAGGATTGAATAAGATTAAAAGAAAAGGCCGCACCTGAAGTACTGTGTGCATGTTTGGTCCCCTTACCTGAGGAAGGATATTACTGCCATAGAGGGAGTGCAACGAAGGTTCACCAGACTTGTTCCCAGGATGGCGGACTGTCCTATGAAGAAAGATTGGGGAAACTGGGCCTGTATTCTCTAGAGGTTCGAAGAATGAAAGGTAATCTCATTGAAACCTACAAAATACTTAAAGGGATAGACAGGGTAGATGCAGCTCAGATATTTCCCCAAGTTAGGGAGTCTTGAACCAGGGGACATATTTTAAAATAAGGGGGAAGCCACTTAGGACAGAGATGAGGAGAAATTTCTTTACTCAGAGGGTTGTGAATCTTTGGAATTCTCTACCCCAGAGAGATGTAAATGCTCCGTCGTTGAGAATGTTTAAAGCAGAGATTGACAGATTCCTAAATAACAAAGGGATAGGAGGATAGTGTGGGAAAAGGGATTGAGGTGGAAGAGCAGTCATGATCGTACTGAAAGGCGGGGCAGGCTTGATGGGCTAAATGGCCTACTGCTACTCCTATGTTCCCATGTAAATGAAGTTCTTCATCCCTGAAAACATTCTTGTGAATCTTTTCTGCACTTTCTCCAATGTATTCACATCTTTCCTTATATATTGCGCCCAGAACCTGATGCAATAAACCATCTGAGGCCAAACTAGTGGATTATGACAAGTTCGATATAACCTCTTTGCTCTTCTACTCCATGCCCCTATTAATAGAGGCCAGCATTCTGTATGTTTTAACTGCTCTCAACCTGTCCTACCACCTTTAATGACATATGCATATATACAACCAGGTCCCTCTCTTTCTGCACCCCCTTTAGAGTCCTTCCCTTTACTTTATATTGTCTTACCATTTTCTTCCTACCAAAATTAATCACTTCACTTTTCTCCATGTTGAACTTCATCTGCCATGTGTGTGGCCATTCCACCAGCTTTTCCATGCCGTTTTGAAGTTCTACACTATCCTCACATTTCACAATGCTTCCAAGTTTTGTTTCAGCTGCAATTTTGAAATTGTGCCTGTTCACCAAGATCCAAGTCATTAATATATCAGGAATAGCAAGGGTCCCAACATTGACCCCTGGGGAGCTGGACGACAAACCTTCATCCAGACAAAAAACATTCATTAACCACAACTCTTTGTTTCCTGTCCCTCAGCCAATTTCCTCTCCATGTTGCTACTGTCCCTTTTATTCCATGAGCTACAAGTTTGCTCACAAGTCTGCTGTTTGGCACGATATCAAACGCCCTTTGAAAGTCCATGTGTACCACATCAACAGCATTGCCCTCAACAACCCTCTCCGTTACATCCTCAAAATACCCCTGCAGGTTCGTTAAATATGAATCTCCCTGAAGAAATCCATGCTGCCTTTCCTTAATTAACTCACAGTTGTCGATATGATAACAGATTTTGTGCTGAATTACGTATAAAAAGGTTTTCCCACCATCGATGTTAAAATAACAGGTCTGTAGTTGCTGGGCTTATCTTTACACTTTTTTTGAACAAGGGTGTAACATTTGCAATTCTCGAGTCCTCTGGCACCAAGCCTGAGTCAAAGGAAGACTGGAAAATTATGGCCAGGGCCTCTACGATTTCCAACCACATTTTCCTCAGTATTCTTGGATGCATCTCAACTGGTCCTGGTGCCTTATTGAGTTTATGTACAGGCAACCTATCTAATAGTTTCTCTTTATCAATGTAAAAAACCTCGACTGCCTGACATACCTCTTCTTTCAACATTGGCTTGGTTGCATTTTCTTCCTTGGTAAAGAGAGATGCAAAGAGTTCACTTAAAATCTCAGCTATGCCCTCAACCTCTATGTTTAAATCCCTTTTCTGATCTCAATGAGTCCATCCTCCCCGGGTTACACACCGTCTGATCACACTGGGTCCATCCTCCCCGGGTTACACACCGTCTGATCACACTGGGTCCATCCTCCCGGGTTACACACTGTCTGATCACACTGGGTCCATCCTCCCCGGGTTACACACTGTCTGATCACACTGGGTCCATCCTCCCCGGGTTACACACTGTCTGATCTCACTGGGTCCATCCTCCCAGGTTACACACTGTCTGATCACACTGGGTCCATCCTCCCGGGTTACACACTGTCTGATCACACTGGGTCCATCCTCCCCGGGTTACACACTGTCTGATCACACTGGGTCCATCCTCCCCGGGTTACACACTGTCTGATCTCACTTGGTCCATCCTCCCTGGGTTACACACTGTCTGATCTCACTGGGTCCATCCTCCCCGGGTTACACACCGTCTGACCTCACTGGGTCCATCCTCCCTGGGTTACACACTGTCTGATCTCACTGGGTCCATCCTCCCCGGGTTAGTCACCGTCTGATCTCACTGGGTCCATCCTCCGCGGGTTACACACTGTCTGATCTCACTGGGTCCATCCTCCCCGGGTTAGTCACTGTCTGATCTCACTGGGTCCATCCTCCCTGGGTTACACACTGTCTGATCTCACTGGGTCCATCCTCCCCGGGTTACACACTGTCTGATTTCACTGGGTCCATCCTCCCCGGGATACACACTGTCTGATCACACTGGGTCCATCCTCCCCGGATTACACACTGTCTGATCTCACTGTGTTCATCCTCCCTGGGTTACTCACTGTCTGATCTCACTGGGTCCATCCTCCCCGGGTTACTCACCGTCTGATCTCACTGGGTCCATCCTCCTCGGGTTACACACTGTCTGATCTCACTGGGTCCATCCTCCCGGGTTACACACTGTCTGATCTCACTTGGTCCATCCTCCCTGGGTTACACACTGTCTGATCTCACTGGGTCCATCCTCCCTGGGTTACACACTGTCTGATCTTACTGGGTCCATCCTCCCGGGTTACACACTGTCTGATCTCACTGGGTCCATCCTCCCTGGTTTACACACTGTCTGATCTTACTGGGTCCATCCTCCCGGGTTACACACCGTCTGACCTCACTGGGTCCATCCTCCCTGGGTTACACACTGTCTGATCTCACTGGGTCCATCCTCCCCGGGTTAGTCACCGTCTGATCTCACTGGGTCCATCCTCCGCGGGTTACACACTGTCTGATCTCACTGGGTCCATCCTCCCCGGGTTAGTCACTGTCTGATCTCACTGGGTCCATCCTCCCTGGGTTACACACTGTCTGATCTCACTGGGTCCATCCTCCCTGGGTTACACACTGTCTGATCTCACTGGGTCCATCCTCCCCGGGTTACACACTGTCTGATTTCACTGGGTCCATCCTCCCCGGGATACACACTGTCTGATCACACTGGGTCCATCCTCCCCGGATTACACACTGTCTGATCTCACTGTGTTCATCCTCTCTGGGTTACTCACTGTCTGATCTCACTGGGTCCATCCTCCCCGGGTTACTCACCGTCTGATCTCACTGGGTCCATCCTCCTCGGGTTAGTCACCGTCTGATCTCACTGGGTCCATCCTCCCCGGGTTACACACTGTCTGTTCTTACTGGGTCCATCCTCCCCAGGTTACACACTATCTGATCTCACTGGGTCCATCCTCCCTGGGTTACACACTATCTGATCTCACTGGGTCCATCCTCCCCGGGTTACACACTGTCTGATCTCACTGGGTGCATCCTCCTCGGGTTAGTCACCGTCTGATCTCACTGGGTCCATCCTCCCTGGGTTACACACTGTCTGTTCTTACTGGGTCCATCCTCCCCAGGTTACACACTATCTGATCTCACTGGGTCCATCCTCCCTGGGTTACACACTATCTGATCTCACTGGGTCCATCCTCCCCGGGTTACACACTGTCTGATCTCACTGGGTGCATCCTCACCGGGTTACACACTATCTGATCTTACTGGGTCCATCCTCCCCAGGTTACACACTATCTGATCTCACTGGGTCCATCCTCCCCGGGTTACACACTGTCTGATCTCACTGGGTGCATCCTCACCGGGTTACACACTGTCTGATCACACTGGGTCCATCCTCCCCGGGTTACTCACTGTCTGATCTCACTGGGTCCATCCTCCCTGGGTTACACACTGTCTGATCTCACTGGGTCCATTCTCCCAGGGTTACACACTGTCTGATCTCACTGGGTCCATCCTCCCCGGGTTACTCACCGTCTGATCTCACTGGGTCCATCCTCCTCGGGTTAGTCACTGTCTGATCTCACTGGGTCCATCCTCCCTGGGTTACACACTGTCTGATCTCACTGGGTCCATTCTCCCAGGGTTACTCACTGTCTGATCTCACTGGATCCATCCTTCCCGGGTTACACTCTGTATGATCTCACTGGGACCATTCTCCCAGGGTTACACACTGTCTGATCTCACTGGGTCCATCCTCCCCGGGTTGCACACTGCCTGATCACACTGGGTCCATCCTCCCTGGGTTACACACTGCCTGATCACACTGGGTCCATCCTCCCTGGGTTACACACTGCCTGATCACACTGGGTCCATCCTCCCCGGGTTACTCACTGTCTGATCACACTGGGTCCATCCTCCCCAGGTTACACACTCTCTGATCTCACCGGGTCCATCCTCCCCGGGTTACTCACTGTCTGATCTCACTGGGTCCATCCACTCCGGGTTACACACTGTCTGATCTCACTGGGTCCATACTCCCTGGGTTACACACTGTCTGATCTCACTGGGTCCATACTCCCTGGGTTACACACTGTCTGATCTCACTGGGTCCATCCTCCCCGGGTTAGTCACTGTCTGATCTCACTGGGACCATCCTCCCCGGGTTAGTCACTGTCTGATCTCACTGGGTCCATACTCCCCGGGTTACACACTGTCTGATCTCACTGGATCCATCCTCCCTGGTTTACACACTGTCTGATCTCACTGGGTCCATCCTCCCTGGGTTACACACTGTGTGATCTCACTGGGTCCATCCTCCCCGGGTTATTCACTGTCTGATAACACTGGGTCCATCCTCCCTGGTTTACACACTGTCTGATCTCACTGGATCCAGCCTCCCCCCATTACGTCAATGACCTTTCCTCATTTCTATTGCATCCGTCTCTCTCAACACCAAATTCACTTTGTTCATTGTACTTTGTTCATTTCGAACTGTTACTCTAATCTCGTCCCTTTCATTTGCTTTTGAACTATTATTGAAAATTAATTATTGTGTGACTACCTTTTCCACCTGAATCTTTCCCTCCATTTACTAGTTTAAAGTCCTTGTTACTGCCTTGGTTACAGGTGAGGTTTCAGCTGGAGTATTCTGTACAATTCTGGGCACCACATTTCAGGAAGTCCTTGGAGGGGGCACAGAGGAGATTTACCAGGATGATACCAGGGATGAGGGATTGAAGTTACATGGTGAGATTGGAGAAGCTGGAATTGTTCTCTTTAGAGCAGGGAAGCAGACTGAATAGAGATATTAAACATTGAGAGATTGTGTTTGAGTGAGTCTGGAGAATCTGTTTCCTCTGGCAAGTGTCAGCAACCAGAGATCACAGTTTTAAAATAATTGGTAAATTAGATTAGATTAGAGATACAGCACTGAAACAGGCCCTTCGGCCCACCGAGTCTGTGCCGAACATCAACCACCCATTTATACTAATCCTATATTCCTACCAAACATCCCCACCTGTCCCTATGTTTCCCTACCACCTACCTATACTAGTGACAATTTATTATTCCCAATTTACCTGTCAACCTGCAAGTCTTTTGGCTTGTGGGAGGAAACCGGAGCACCCGGAGAAAACCCACGCAGACACAGGGAGAACTTGCAAACTCCACACAGGCAGTACCCGGAATCGAACCCGGGTCCCTGGAGCTGTGAGGCTGTGAGGCTGCAGTGCTAACCACTGCGCCACTGTGAAGAGAGGGAATGGAACAAAAAGGGTTGTTAAAATCTCGAATGTATGGCATGAAATATTGGTGGAAGCAGATTCCAAAGGAATTTTTTAATGTCTGTGTCAGTGGATGTGGGGTTGGGAGAGTGGGTGTGGTTGCAGCGGCTGGGCCAGTGGGTGTGGGGCTGGGTCAGTGGGTGCGAGTCAGTGGGACGGGGAAAGAACAACATGTGAACTGTGCAGGCTCGATGTGAAGGCAAGGCCTAGTGTGCAGATGCTCACTGCAAAGAAAAGATTAACTTCAGGAAGTTAGATGAACACATGAGGGAAAGGAATTAGAAGGTTATGCTGATCGGGTTTGATGAAAAGGGGTGGGAGGAAGATCGTGTGCAGCATAAACAAGGAGCAGTTGGATCGAATGATCTGTTTCTGTGCTGTTTGTTCTGTGTGAAAAGAGAAGTGACAATGACAGATTTTCTGCAGCAGCTTTGTGCAGAGATTATTGGAAACTTTGCTGTAATTCTGTAGTTTCCAACAAGCAAACTTCTCCATTGGAACCGAGATTCTAGTCTCCCTGCCAGAGCACGTGGAATATTCTGTAAAGTGACCTGAGTTTAACTGTTTCTATAACATTAAACCATTAATGAGACTTGTGTTGTTTCAGAGGAGTGGGTTTGATCAGAGACTCGCCCAGTTTCAGCCATTGGTGAACAGTTAGACATGTGCATCTCCAGACTCACTTTCCTCCCATCATTTTGTCACCTCCCGAATCTCTGTCCATCTCTCTCACAACTCCATGTTTAAATTAGATTAGATTAGATTAGAGATACAGCACTGAAACAGGCCATTCGGCCCACCGAGTCTGTGCCGAACATCAACCACCCATTTATACTAATCCTACATTAATCCCATATTCCTACCAAACATCCCCACCTGTCCTTATATTTACCTACCACCTACCTTTACTAGTGACAATTTATAATGGCCAATTTACCTATCAACCTGCAAGTCTTTTGGCTTGTGGGAGGAAACCGGAGCACCCGGAGAAAACCCACGCAGACACAGGGAGAACTTGCAAACTCCACACAGGCAGTACCCGGAATCGAACCCGGGTCCCTGGAGCTGTGAGGCTGCGGTGCTAACCACTGCGCCACTGTGCCGCCCTGTCCCAATCTCTCCAATCAGGTTTCCACTCCCGCCACAGCTCTGTACTGACAGTAATCACGGACACAAATAACACCTTCTCTGACTGTGACTGTGTTAAATTATCCCTCTTCATTCTTCTCGACCTCTGCAGTCAGTGACTCCATTGATCACAACATCCTCCTTTAACACCTCTCCTCCATTGTCCAGCTCAGAGGGACTGTCTTCACTTGGGTTGACTTTTACCCATCCAATGACAGCCATTGGCTTCTCCTCTCAATCCTGCACTGTGACCTCTGGAGACTCCCATGGATCGATCTTCACCCCCTCCTACTTCCCATCTACATGCAGACATTATCCGAGGACAAGTGATCAGTTTTCACATATACACTGAAAACACTCTGCTCCACCTCTCCACCACCTCTCTCAACACCTCCAATGCCTTTGCTTTCTCGTGCTGCTTGTCCAACATCCAGTCTCAAATGTATTACAAATTTCTCCAATGAGACATTGGGAAGACTGAAGACAATGTGGAGAATTCTGTTTGTAATACAGCAGTAAAATCTATCACTTATACATTTATGGCATTTCCTGAGATTATAAAATCCCTAATGATATTTCACAGATCAATGCTGTGTATCACCTCACTGTTTATAGTTTCATAATTTATAACATTCCACATTAATGTTAATATTAGTAGAACAGTGGTAAATGTCCTCACCTCCAACAGTGTTCATTAGTCAGCTGCTGACACCCTGTGAGATATGGTAAATATATTCAAACAGAAACACCAACCAGCACACATCTACATGAATACACGGACAATGTCACTGCTCAGAGACCGGAGGAATCACACCCATCTATATATTGTGTTTGTAAGTAGATATTCGTCAGATACAGGAGAAATGCCGCGAACAACAGACGCCCCTCTACATTGCTTTCATTGATCTCACCAAAGCCTTTGACCTCATCAGCAGACATGGTCTTTTCAGACTACTAGAAAAGATTGGATGCCCACCAAAGCTACTAAGTATCATCACCTCATTCCATGACAATATGAAAGGCACAATTCAACATGGTGGCTCCTCATCAGACCCCTTTCCTATCCTGAGTGGCGTGAAACAGGGCGGCTGTGTTCTCGCACCCACACTTTTTGGAATTTTCTTCTCCCTACTGCTTTCACATGCGTTCAAGTCCTTGGAAGAAGGAATTTTCCGCCACACAAGATCAGGGGGCAGGTTGTTCAACCTTGCCCTTCGAAGAGCGAAGTCCAAAGTACGGAAAGTCCTCATCAGGGAACTCCTCTTTGCTGACGATGCTGCTTTAACATCTCACACTGAAGAGTGCCTGCAGAATCTCATCGACAGGTTTGCGGCTGCCTGCAATGAATTTGGCCGAACCATCAGCCTCAAGAAAACGAACATCATGGGGCAGGACATCAGAAATGCTTCATCCATCAATATTGGCGACTACGCTCTGGAAGTGGTTCAAGAGTTCACCTACCTAGGCTCAACTATCACCAGTAACCTGTCTCTAGTTGCAGAAATCATCAAGCGCATGGGAAAGGCTTCCACTGCTATGTCCAGACTGGCCAAGAGAGTGTGGGAAAATGGCGCACTGACACGGAACACAAAAGTCCGAGTGTATCAAGCCTGTGTCCTCAGTACCTTGCTCTCTGGCAGCGAGGCCTGGACAACGTATGTCAGCCAAGAGCGACGTCTCAATTCGTTCCATCTTCGCTGCCTCCGGAGAATACTTGGCATCAGGTGGCAGGACCGTATCTCCAACACAGAAGTCCTCGAGGCGGCCAACATCCCCAGCTTATACACACTACTGAGTCAGCGGCGCTTGAGATGGCTTGGCCATGTGAGCCGCATGGAAGATGGCAGGATCCCCAAAGACACATTGTACAGCGAGCTCGCCACTGGTATCAGACCCATCGGCTGTCCATGTCTCCGCTTTAAAGACGTCCACAAACGCGACATGAAATCCTGTGACATTGATCACAAGTCGTGGGAGTCAGTTGCCAGTGTTCGCCAGAGCTGGCGGACAGCCATAAAGGCGGGGCTAAAGTGTGGCGAGTCGAAGAGACTTAGCAATTGGCAGGAAAAAAGACAGAGGTGCAAGGGAAGAGCCAACTGTGTAACAGCCCCGACAATCAAATTTTTCTGCAGCACCTGTGGAAGAGCCTGTCACTCTAGAATTGGCCTTTATAGCCACTCCAGGTGCTGCTCCACACACCACTGACTACATCCAGGCGCTTACCCATAGTCTCTCGAGGTAAGGAGGCCAAAGAAGAAGTAGATATTATATTCATAAAACACCATAATTTAATATTGAAACTCAATAAATCAAAATATTAAACACAAATCTATGAATAAAATACTACAATATCACCAGACTGTATAAAACCGAGTGAAGGATCATTTCATTAATTAAATATCAGTTGCACCATATTTCCCTGTAGAATATTCACTAACTCAGACTGTGTACCACACCTTAGAATGGGTTTACATTTTATCATTTATTTATAAAATTTAGAAGGTTAAGGGGTGATTTGATTGAGGCTTTTAGGATTTTGAAAGGAATTGATGGAGTAAATAGAGAAACATTTTCAGCTAGAGGGAGCGTGTAGGACAAGGGAACATAACCTGAAAATCAGAGTCAGGCCATTCAGGAGTGAAGTTCAGAAACACTTTTTCACTCACAGGCTGGTGGAATGTGGAACTCCCTCCCAGTAAAAACAGGATATCCGAGCTCAATGAATCATTTTAGATTAAGATCATAGATTTTTGTGAAGCAAGTGTATTCAGAGATGTGGAGCTAAGACGGGTGGATGGAATGAGGATACTGGCCAGCCGTGATCTCTCTGACTGACAGAACAGGCTCGAGGGGCTGAATGGCCTACTCCTGTTCCTGTGTTCCAGTGAGGCTGGTTTTGCCCCACATTGTGTGAGTAAATATTACCAATGGGTGTTCCAGTGCAGAGTCTCAGATGACGAGACCCCATCTGGAACTGGGTGGTACAGATCAAAATTATGAGGGGCCAAGCTGGGGTAGATAGGAAGAAACTTCCCGAAACCTTTTCTCTTAGCGGAGGTGTCAATAACCAAGGGGCATAGATTTAAGGTAAGGGGCAGGAGGTTTAAAAGAGATTTGAGGAAAAATATTTTCACCCAGAGGGTGGTTGGAATCTGGAACACCCTGCCTGAAGAGGTGAGAGAGGCAGGAACCCTCACAACATTTAAGTATTTAGATGAGCACTTGAAACATCATAATATACAAAGCTACGGGCCAAGTGCTGGAAAATGGGTTTCGATTAGATAGGCTTGATGGCTGGCACGGACACGGTGGGCTGAAGTGCCTGTTTCTGTGCTGTGTAACTCTATGAATCTATGACTCTATCAGCAGCACTCACTGGGCTGCTGTCCCTGTCACACCTGATGTGGAGAGTTTATTGTAACCCTCGGGAAATGCTCAATCCCACAACTAACAGCTGTTGCACTGATGGGGGCAGGCGGGGAGGGAACTGATATCATGTTTAACAAGGCAATGTTCTCCTTCCCATTTTAATATTTTTGTTTGATCCTCCTATTAATCTTACATTTATTACAAGCATCAGAATCTGGGAACGCCTTCACCAAACAGGGAGAAGATCCAGCATCTTCAACACGAATGAGAATGGGCACAGGTAGGTTCACAAAATACTTCAGATATAATGTCTGTCCTGACAAAGGTCCAGATCTCATAGAAGAATCTGCAGCTCACACAGGAAGATGGACCAGGGCATGGGCTGAGTAGAAAGAGGGAAGTGAGTGACCATCTAGAGGGCACTGCAATCACAGGTGGAGAAATTCCCTGAATACTGGTATTGGGGTCTGTAAGGTGGATAGAGACAGTGACTCAGTGGAAGGTCTCCCTGAGAAACAGTGTGACACCAGGAAGCAGGAGGCCACCCCGAGTGGGGTGGGGGTGAGAGACAGGTGGGGCACAGGAATAGGAGAATGATAGTGGTGGGAGACTCTATAGTCAGGGGAATAGACAGACTCTTCTACCGCCCTGAGCAGGTCCTGAATGGTAAGTTACGACCCTGGTGCCAGAAGGAAGAACATCTTGGAGCAGTAGGATCATCGCTGGGAAAGATAGGAGAGCAGAGAATATCCAGGGTTAGAACCAGTAACACAGATAGAAATAGGGTTATAGAGGGAATATTAAAATTTTGACTCTAGGCTGGTAAACAGGGCTTCAGGGTGGTGATTCTGGATTGTTTTGCACTGGCTGTTTATGGAGGTAAATATAAGACAGGTCAAGGTGCAGTTGTAGGGCTGGAGCAGGACGGAAGGGTTCACATTCTTGGGTCACGAGAGTGGGTTCAGGGAGAAGGGAAGGAATGGTGACAATCTGAACTGATCAACTTCAATTACATTACAGTAAAGCTGAATGGAGCAATGGGAAGGATATCAGCTGATGTGACAGGAGAGTGGGAAATATCCGGATCTGAGACTAGAGAGTGGAAAATGGGAAGGATATCAGCTGATGTGACAGGAGAGTGGGAAATATCCGGATCTGAGACTCGAGACTGGAAAATGGGAAGGGTATCGGCTGATGTGACAGGAGAGTGGGAAATATCCGGATCTGAGACTAGAGAGTGGAAAATGGGAAGGATATCGGCTGATGTGACAGGAGAGTGGGAAATATCCGGATCTGAGACCAGAGAGTGGAATTAATAAAACTTGAAGAAAGAACAGAAGATTTATGAAATAGTGAAAAGTTCTTAGCAGGAATGAAAGGAAAGATGTTTTGGAGTGGTGAAGATAAAGTCACGGGGTGGAAGAAAAAAACAGAAAAATCATTATAACAGACAACTGGAGCTGCTATTGAGGGTTGTGTCTGTGAATATGCAAATCATTCCAAACACATTCTGCTAGTCAGAAGGGTGAGAGTTGTGATCTGGTATCTACAAGACAGAGCCTGTGTTTTCACAGCATTCGGAGGGAAATGTTCTTGGTTATAATGCAGTCGATGTAATTTATCTGGATTTTCAAAAGGCTTTCGATAAGGTGCTTCAGAAAAATGAATGAATCAGGTCAGAGAATGTGCAGTCAGGGAACAAGTAGCAGAATGAATTTCTAACTGACTTCAAGACAGAAAGCAGAGAGTGGGAGTAAAAGGTAGTTAGACAAAGAGGCAGAAGATGGGAAGTGGTGCTCCACGGGGATCAGTGCTGTGACCACTGCTGTTCCCAACTTACCTTCACAATTTGGACTTTGGAATCAAAAACACAATTTCTAAATTTGCTGATGAAACCAAATAGTGGCGGATGGTCAATACTGAGGAGGACAATAACAAATTACAGAAGGACATTAATAAACTTACAGAATGGGCAAATCATTGGCAAACAAAGTTAATCACGGATAAATGTGAGGTAGTACATTTTGAGAGGAAGAATAGGGAGGTCACTTATTACTTGGAAGGTGCGAGTCTAGCTGAGGTAGAGGAACAAAGGGATCTTGGAGTTCAAACACACCAACCACTAAAAGTTGCACCACAGGTTAGCAAGGCCATTAAAAAAGGAGAGTAAACACTAGGCTTTAGATCTAGAGAGATAGAATTGAGAAGTAGGCAAGTTATGTTGAACCTATATCGAACCTTGTTTAGATGACACTTAAAATACTACGTGCAGTTCTGGTCGCCATATTATTAAAAGGATATAAAGGCACTGGAGAGGATGCAGAAGCAATTTATAAGGATGATATCAGAAATGCTTAGGTATCAGGAAAGGATTGACAGCCTGGCAGGGGAGAGACCATGATCAGTGGCCTTTGATCCTGTTCCAGGAAAACTTTGAGCAAAAACACTGGAGCTTCAGGCCATTAGGGTGGTGGTGAAGGATAATAAAGAGGATGTGTCTGTCGACCATACCTTCTTTATTAAGAAAATCCTGACTGAATGATGTGGATTCCAAGCTGTGGACATCTTCTGTCTACAGGACTTCCTCAGCAGTGGATATTTCAATGTGACATTCAAGAACATGACGGGATGCATCACGTTCCTGAAGGTCTTCAAGGAGAGAGGAAACCAGGCACCGCTGTCGATCCTCACGGCGGAGTCACTCTTCACGTGCCGTCGCAACACAACCAGGTGGTGGTGATCCACCTCTACAACCCCCCATGTTCCTGTCATGCATGTGCTCACTTTTCCTCACCAGGTACATCAAGGCGGCCGGCTGCAGTACTGAGGTCAAGGACCCATTTAGGATTTGGACCAGCAAACGACAGGTCAAGGTGACCTTGAAGGTCGATGCCAACAGAGATATCATCCATCCTACCTCCAGCTTCGCTATCGAGAGAAGTCGAGGCTCCTTGGTCGACGCAGGGCAGCCCAGTGTTCGTCAGACCTGTGGCAAATCTGGTCATGTGGCGGCCAACTGCATCACTGTCGTCTGCAAGAACTGCAAGCAGGAAGGCCATCACACAAAGGACTGTAAGTAGAGTAAGAGCTGCAACCTGTGTGGTGGGGCAGGCCACCTCTCCAAAACCTGCCCCAGTTACGCACAGGCGACAAGACCACAGGAAAGGCTGGACGAAGGAACGGTGAACATGACTCGTGCTGCAAAGGAGCCCAGCAACCCTACCGCAGCGAGGGAAATCCATCTGAGAAGGAGAGGAAAGGGGACCCTTGCTTTTCCTGATATATATTAATGACCTAGACCTTGGTGTACAGGGCACAATTTCAAAGTTTGCAGATGATACGAAATTTGGAAGCATTGTGAAATGTGAGAATGATAGTGTAGAACTTCAAAAGGAAATAGACAAGTTGGTGGAATGGGCAGATAGGTGGCAGATGCAGAGAAATGTAAGGTGATTCATTTTGGTAAGAAGAACATGGAGAGACAATACAAAATTAAAGGAATAATTCTAAAGTGAGTGTTGGAGCAGAGGGACTGAGGTGTATATGTGCATAAGTCATTGAAGATGGCAGGACAGGTTGCAAGAGCGGTTAATAAAGCATACAGTATCCTGGGCTTTATTAATAGGAGCATTCAGCACAAGTGCAAGGAGGTTACGTTGAACTTGTATAAGACACTAGTTCAGCCTCAGCTGGAGTACTGCGTTCAATTCTGGGTGCTGCACTTGGGGAAAGACGTGCGGGCATTGGAGAGAATACAGAAGAGATTCACAAGAATGTTCCAGGGATGAGGAATTTCATGAAGATAGATTGGAGAAGTTAGGACTGTTTTCCTTGGAGAAGAGAAGGCTGTGAGGTGATTTGATCGAGGTATTCAAAATCATGAGGGGTCTGGACAGAGTAGGTAGAGAGAAACTGTTCCCACTTGTGAAAGAATCAAGAATGAGAGGACATCGATTTCAAATATTTGGTAAGAGAAGCAAAAGTGACATGAGGAAAAATGTTTTCATGCAGCGAGTGGTCAAGGTCTGGAATATGCTGCCTGAGAACATGGTGGAGGCAGGTTCAACTGAAGCATTCAAAAGGGAATAGACAGTGATTTTTTTTTAATTCTTTCATGGGATGTGGGCGTCGCAGGCTAGGTCAGCATTTATTGCCCTTGAAATGAGTGGCTTGCTAGGCCATTTCGAGGGCATGTAAGAGTCAACCACATTGCTGTGGATCTGGAGTCACATGCAGGCCCGACCAGGTAAGGACAACAGATTTCCTTCCCTAAAGGGCATTAGTGAACCAGATGGGTTTTTACAACAATCGACAATGGTTTCAGAGCCATCATTAGACGAGCTTTAAATTCCAGATTTTTAATTAATTGAATTCAAATTCCACCTTCTGCTGTGGTGGGATTTGAACCCATTTCCCCAAAGCAATATCTGGGGCTCTGGGTTGCTAGTTCAATGACAATACCAGTACGCCACCGCCTCCCTATATGCAAAGGAAGAATGTGCAGGGTTATGGGGAGAAGGCGGGGGGATGAATCTGAGGGA
Organism: Heterodontus francisci; assembly: GCF_036365525.1. Classification (NCBI taxonomy): domain Eukaryota; kingdom Metazoa; phylum Chordata; class Chondrichthyes; order Heterodontiformes; family Heterodontidae; genus Heterodontus; species Heterodontus francisci. The sequence goes on along the minus strand of NC_090398.1, from coordinate 24,984,484 downwards.
GTTGCTCTTTCAGAGGGCTGGTGCGGACATGAGGGGCCGAATGGCCTCCTTCTGCACTGTAACGATTGTGATTCTGGGAGGCAGCTGCAACCAGTGACCCAGCACCTACCCTGTGCCTGGAAACTCTTCCTCAACAGACAGAATCCATGGAGGTGGAGGCAGCAGAGGGAGAAACGGATGACTGGCAAGTGGTCAAAAAGAAAACCATAAAGAAGCCCCAAAAAAAGGAACAGGTCACCACCCAAACCAGTGGCACGAGGAGGCTGCCGTCTGAGACGGACTACGGCAGCTGCTCCCCATCGGATGAGGAAGGTCCGGAAAGATGGCACATGCAAACGAAGTGGCAGAATGCAAAGGCGCTGGAAGAGAAAGCCCCACCAGCTCCGTGGCACTGGAAGCAGCAATGGGCCCAGTGTGCCCCAACCTCAAAGCGCTGAACTCAGTGAGATGCCCAGCGCACCCCAGTTCCGGGAGACCGAGAGCAGCGAAGCGTCCAGTGCACTACAGCTCCAGGAAGCCGGGAGCAGTAATGTTCTCAAGGAGGAACAGAGGGGAAAGGCACCAGCAGCAGAGGACAGTCCAAACCTCGCTGCCTGCCAGAGCAACCACCCCCCCCCCCCCGCCCCCCGATGTCACCCCAGCAGAACAAACCCCCCGTGAGTGACCAGAAGGGTTTTCTGAGCCCAATGCATCTGCAACGGCTTCTGCACACCATGGCTATGCAGGAACATACCCAAGGACTGGGACTAGTAAGGATACTTGGTAAGGTAAACAACATCCCGTTTTAAATGGGTATAAAGATTGTTTCCATTAACGTGCGCAGCGTTAAATCCACTACGCAATGTGTTTTGACCTTGGGTTACCTTGCCAAGATCAAAGCCAACCTACTGTTTCTGCAGAAGTATGGAATTCCACACCTCGGCACCTACAGGCAATGGTCACGATGGTGATCCCACGGGCCATCGATCCGGTCAGAGGGAAATGATTACCATTTCTCTATCCTGGGTATTCAGCTGCGGGGAGGCACTTCACCATCTCCGAAGTTAAGGAGGTGGTGGGTGGTCACCTCCTCGTAGCAGACGTAATATACAACAATGCTCCACTCCGGTTAATTAACGTGTACGCCCCGGTTCAATGCAGCGAGTGGCTGACCGTCCTCCAGCAGCTCCCACTGCTGCTTGCGACATCCTGGCCGGTCATTCTAGGTGGTGACTTCAACTGCATCATTAACGCAGCTGGACGATCCGGCAGTGACGATAGCAAACTGGACACTACAGAAGCAACGGTTTACCGGTTGTGTTGTGTTCAGCTCTGTGGGACTAGATCGGCCCAGACCTGCTGGAAGTGTACAAGAGTATGCTTCTGGCCAGCAGCATGTTAGAATCCATGAGGAAAGGCATCATCACCCTCATCTATAAGCGGAAGGGGGAGAGAGCAGAAATCAGAAATTGGCAGCCCATCTTACTGCTTAATGTCGACTCAAGATTCTGTCCAAAGTCGTCGTCAGTCGGGTCAGGAGTTGGTGATTCACCCTGACCAGACCTGTACTGTACCCGGCAGGAAGATCTCTGATAGCCTCAGGGATATGATCGCCTATGTACAGGACAGTGGGGTGGACAGCTGCCTCATCAGCTTAGACCAGGAGAAGGCTTTTGACAAGATATCACACACATACATGATGGACGTGCTCTCCAAAATGGGGTTTGGGGAGGGAATCCGCAATTGGATCAAACTGCTCTCCACAAATATAAGTAGCACAGTCTCAATCAATGGGTGGGAATCAGAAAGTTTCCTGATCCAATCTGGATTCAGATAGGGCTGTCCTCTCTCCCCTGTCTTGTTTGTTTGCTGTATCAAACCTTCTGCTGAGTCCATTAGGAAGGATGATCTGCGACCAGTTTGAACTGGCCTCGGGAGACAAGGTAAATCACGGCAAGAGCGAAGCCGTGTTCTTTGGGATCTAGGCTGACCGATCCTTTGTCTGCGTCACCATCAGGTCAGACTACCTGAAGATGCTGGGGATATGGTTCGGTGGGGCTGGGGCGTGCACCAAAACCTGGGAGGAGCGAGTAGCCAGGGTAAACCATAAATTGAGCATATGGGAGCAGCGTTGTCTCACCATTGTGGGTAAGAACCCTGTCATCAGGTGCGAGGCGCTCACGTTGTTGCTGTATGTGGCCCAGGTCTGGCTCATACCCAACTCCTGCGTCGTGGCGGTCACCCGAGCCATCTGCCACTTTATCTGGCAATCCAAACTGGACCATGTCTGGAGGGACACGATATTCAAACGTCTGGATAAAGGGGAAAAAAATCTACCCAATGTCGCCCTCATCCTGATGGCCACCTTTGTGTGCGGCTGCATCAAGCTGTCTGTGGAGCCCCAGTACGTAAACACCAAGTGTCACTACGTGCTAAGGTTCTATCTGCCCCCGGTGTTGCGAAGGATGGATCTGGCCACATTGCCGCAGAACGTTCCATCCAGTTGGACCATGCCGTTCCACCTATCCTTCGTGGGAAAGTTTGTGCAGAAAAGCACCTTTGACCACCAATTCATCAGGCAGTGGTCTGCATGGAATGTCCTCAAGGCCCTATGGGAAAAGGAGATGGTGGATCCTGTCGGATGGTTCCTCGAGCAGACTGCCAAAGTCATTTGGCAGAACGCCTCATCACCAGAACTTTCAAACAAGCACCAAGACATAGCCTGTGGTGGGGAAGAGTCTGTTGCGAACCTCCTTTTGGAATGTGCCTTTGCAAAGCAGGTGTGGAAAGAGATGCAGTGGTTTTTGTCGAGGTTCATCCCGAGCAGCTCTGTAACACAGGAGTCTGTGCTCTACGGGCTGTTCCCGGGGACGCAAACCGAGGTAAACATCAACTGCTGCTGGAGGACCATCAATTCAGTCTGCCTGAAACCTGCTGGTCTTCCAGTGCAAAGAGATGTCCACGAACAAGTGTTGCAGACCAAGGTCCAGGACTAAGTGCTGAGGGATGCACTAAAGCTTGGGGCAGCCGCCACAAAGGCTCAGTGGGGAAAGACCACTGAGTAAGGTCCTCCCGCCATAGTGAACTGAGGGGATGGAACCATGGAAAACCCCTCGGGCTGTATACACCAAAATGTTTTTTACTATGTAATACATTGCATTTAAAATGGAATGGCAAGGATTGCGAGGCATTTCATGTTTTACAATATCGAAGAAATCTGATCTCTGAAATTACCTGAAATGTGAAATTTGAACTTTTTTAAAATGTATTTTATCAAATTTTTATGAATAAAGTATATTTTAGGAAAAAAATGATAAACAGGTCAACCTCCATCATCCCTTTTCCCATTGGCTCTTCCCCCAGCTCTGCATCCCTTTTCCCATTGGCTCTACCCCAGCTCCGCAGCCCTTTTCCCATTGACTCTACCCCGGCTCCATCATTCCTTTTCCCATTGGCTCTCCCCCGGCTCCATCATCCCTTTTCCCATTGGCTCTCCCCCGGCTCCATCATCCCTTTTGCCATTGAATCTATCCCCCCCGTGCCCCACCCCCCAACTTCTTGTCAGTTATTCTCTGTGACCTTGTCCGATCAGCACCGTCCCTTTTGTTACCTCTTGCCCAACCCCCGCTTTATTTGCTTAAAAGCTATTACATTTCTAACCTTTGCTAATTCTGATGAAACGTCACAGGCCTGAAATTTTAACTTTGCTTCTCTCTCCATAGATGCTGCCAGACCTGCTGAGTATTTCCAACAGTTTTTTGTATTATTCTCAGTGGTCAGTGGCGCTCACTTGTCTCTGAGTGACGGTGAGGGACAGTTGCAGCTCCAACAGTGTAAAGTATTAATATCGTGAAAAATAGCATCAACATAGAGTGATATAGTATTAATATAGAGTGTTAACACAGGGTTTGGTCTGGTTTGATTAATCCGCAGTTCGTAGAGAAGATGGAGAATTTCCGGCTCCACTGATGGGATCAGACAGTGTGTAACCCGGGGAGGATGGACCCAGTGTGATCAGACTGTGTGTAACCTGGGGAGGATGGACCCAGTGTGATCAGTGTGTAACCTGGGGAGGATGGACCCAGTGTGATCAGACTGTGTGTAACCTGGGGAGGATGGACCCAGTGAGATCAGTGTGTAACCCGGGGAGGATGGACCCAGGGAGATCAGACAGTGTGTAACCTGGGGAGGATGGACCCAGGGAGATCAGACAGTGTGTAAACCGGGGAGGATGGACCCAGTGAGATCAGACAGTGTGTAACCCGGGGAGGATGGACCCAGTGTGATCAGACAGTGTGTAACGCGGGGAGGATGGACCCAGTGTGATCAGACTGTGTGTAACCTGGGGAGGATGGACCCAGTGTGATCAGTGTGTAACCTGGGGAGGATGGACCCAGTGAGATCAGACAGTGTGTAACCCGGGGAGGATGGACCCAGTGAGATCAGACAGTGTGTAACCCGGGAAGGATGGACCCAGTGAGATCAGACAGTGTGTAACCCGGGGAGGATGGACCCAGTGAGATCAGACAGTGTGTAACTCGGGGAGGATGGACCCAGTCAGATCAGACTGTGTAACTCGGGGTGGATGGACCCAGTCAGATCAGACTGTGTAACTCGGGGTGGATGGACCCAGTGAGATCAGACTGTGTAACTCGGGGTGGATGGACCCAGTGAAATCAGACAGTGAATAACCCGGGGAGGATGGACCCAGTGAGATCAGACAGTGTGTAACCCGGGGAGGATGGACCCAGTGTGATCAGACTGTGTGTAAGCCAACGAGGGTTGTTTAAAATGCAGAGTGATACAGCACATTTCTGCCCCCAAACTCTGACGATTTGCTGAAAGTTCACGAGACGGTGATTGGAATTGAACAAATTGACTTTCTCCTTCAGACCCTCAATATTGATCTCATTCTGTTTTGTTATAATTCGATCTCCTGGTAAATGATGAAGTGATGAGCAAGTTCTGCAGCTGACAGTAAACAGGGATTGTAGACCGAGGAACAACAGCAGGTGAACCAGCACAGGATTGTGAGAGCACCAACCAGAGAGAACCCTTCCCATTCAAAGAGCTGTCATAGATCAACTGGGGAGAAAGGTAAGGGAAAGTCCCATTTACTGTGAGAAACACTGGTCCTGTAGACAGTACACAAAGATTACATAGGGTGAGACAGGAAATGGTGAGAATGAGACTGGGAGAATCTGTCTAATACTCCGAAAACATCAGTTCAAACATTGCCATGGAAGCCGGTGGAATTTAAATTAAATAATTAATAAACCTGGAATAAAAAGGCGGTATTATTATTAACAAAGCTGCACATTACAGAGCAGATTCCCTCCTGCAGACTAATCACCTGAAACTCAGCTCCACCTATCCGCTCCTCCCGCTGGTCACGGGTGTGCAGATTGACAACCTCCTCCACCAATAGGACAGGCCGGCGACAATCCCAGCTCCGCCCCATTCCGGCAGCATGGCCGCTCACGGCTCGGCCGTTAAACGGACGCTGCGCGAGTCGGGCAGCGATGGTCAACGTCCTCCCCCCACTGCGCATGACCGGTTTTTGATTGATGCGCGCGAGGCGGAACAATCGGAGTGGGCCGGGCTGTGTGTATTGCGCCTGCGCCGGACTCTCCAATGATCGGCGGGATTTGCTGCTGAGACTCAGTTGAAGAGCGAGTTTAAGAGGAACGGTCACCGGCCTGAGATAACAAGGTAAGAGAGTAAATAGTGAGAATGAGACTGGGAGAGTCTGATCACCCAGTACAATTATCCAGCATGAAGACCTGCAATGGAAGGGCAAGTGGCAGCAATTTCTCTCTCATGACAGGATGGGGAACAAGAGGGCGCAGATTTAAAATAATTGACCAAAGAAGCAGAAGCGACTTTGAGGAAAATCATCTTCAGAGAGCGAGTGGTTCAGGTCTGGAATGTAATATCTGAGAGTTTAGTGGAGGCAGGTTCAATGGAGACATTCAAAAGGGAATTGGACTCTGATCTGAAAAGGAAGAATGTGCAGGATTTGCGGGCGGGAGATTGGCACCAGGTGAATTGCTCATTCGGAGAGCTGGTACAGACAGGACGGGCCGAATGGCCTCCTTCTGCTCTGTAACAATTCTGTGATTGTGATTCTGTGAAAAGACACAGTCACAAGTGAATCTTCTGTGTATTTTAGATTAAAGGGATTTGATCTCTGAGGTAGTCTGCCCGGCAGGTGTACACTAACTCCCAGCCCCCAATACCAATGGGGAAAGAACTGACCTTTGTGGTCCCCATAATGTTATACTGTGTGTTAATGTAGTACTAGACAGTGTTACTGAATTCAGATATATTTCATATCCAACTATCAGAATAAATGATTTTACAATGCTGAACTGGATGCTGCATTGTACTTCAGTTATTTCCCCTCAGCAAATCTATTTCTGGATTTCAAATTTGCAGTTAACTGACTGTCATTCAGATATACGCAAGATATGGAAAGCTTATTTTTAATAAAATGTGTAAAGATTAACAAAATAATCACTTGGAATTATTTTCAGAATAAAGTTTCTCGGTCACCTAGTTCAGCTTGGCTGAGGGTTTTAAAAAATTAAACTGAGAACAGTGTTTGCCCGGATACATTCTCTATTCATTTCCGTGCTCGTTCAACACAATCACCTGATTATTGTGGGGACCTACTTTTAGCAGAACTTAAAAACGCACCATGTTTCAGCCCTTTAAACACTTCCTGGAGTTTCACAAAATGTTCATCCCAATTTGGTATCATTTCATATGTAAAACGAAGCTGATTATATTTTGCAATCAAATTAGTATTTTAGCAGTAATTTAAATGGTCACTGATGTTAGGACCAGGTGAGAAAGGTGTTTAGAGGTCTTTTACTGTCTTCACCTGGTCTTATTGTAACAGGGATTACTTTTCAACACACTTTGTTTTGTGCTTCCCCCTTTGGTGAATCCTTGTTCACAGCTTTCCAATTATAATCTTCTTTGGCCTCCTTGTCTCGAGAGACAATGGGTAAGCGCCTGGAGGTGGTCAGTGGTTTGTGGAGCAGCGCCTGGAGTGGCTATAAAGGCCACTTCTAGAGTGACAGACTCTTCCACAGGTGCTGCAGATAAAATTGGTTGTTGGGGCTGTTGCACAGTTGGCTCTCCCCTTACGCTTCTGTCTTTTTTTTTTCCTGCCAACTGCTAAGTCTCTTCGACTCGCCACGCTTTAGCCCTAAGTTTATGGCTGCCTGCCAGCTCTGGTGATCACTGGCAACTGACTCCCACGACCTGTGATCAATGTCATAGGACTTCATGTCGCGTTTGCAGACATCTTTAAAGCGGAGACATGGACGGCCGGTGGGTCTGATACCAGTGACGAGCTTGCTGTACAATGTGTCCTTGGGGATCCTGCCATCTTCGATGTGACTCACATGGCCAAGCCATCTCAGGCGCCACTGGCTTAGTAGGGTGTATATGCTGGGGATGTTGGCCGCCTCGAGACTTCTGTGTTGGAGATACGGTCCTGCCACCTGATGCCAAGGATTCTCCGGAGGCAGCGAAGATGGAATGAATTGAGACGTCGCTCTTGGCTGACGTACGTTGTCCAAGCCTCACTGCCGTAGAGCAAGGTACTGAGGACACAGGCTTGATACACCTGGACCTTTGTGTTCTGTGTCAGTGCGCCATTTTCCTACACTCTCTTGGCCAGTCTGGACATAGCAGAGGAAGTCTTTCCCATGCTCTTGTTGAATTCTGCATCGAGAGACAGATTACTGGTGATAGTTGAGCCTAGGTAGATGAACTGTTGAACCATTTCCAGAGTGTGGTCACCGATATTTATGGATGGGGCATTTCTTACGTCCTGTCCCATGTTCGTTTTCTTGAGGCTGATGGTTAGGCCAAATTCATTGCAGGCAGCTGCAAATCTGTCGATGAGTCTCTTCAGACACTCTTCAAGGTGAGATGTTCATGCAGCTTCATCAGCAAAGAGGAGTTCCCTGATGAGGACTTTCCGTACTTTGGTCTTCACCTTTAGACGGGCAAGGTTGAACAACCTGCCCCCTGATCTTGTGTGGAGGAAAATTCCTTCTTAAGACTTGAATGCATGTGAGAGCAGCAGGGAGAAGAAGATCCCAAACAGTGTGGGTGCGAGAACACAGCCCTGTTTCATGCCACTCAGGATTGGAAAGGGGGTCTGATGAGGCGCTGCTATGCTGAATTGTGCCTTTCATATTGTCATGGAATGAGGTGATACTTAGTAGCTTTGGTGGGCATCCAATCTTTTCAAGAAGTCTGAAGAGACCACATCTGCTGACAAGGTCAAAGGCTTTGGTGAGATCAATGAAAGCAACGTAGAGGGGCATCTGTTGTTCACGGCATTTGTCCTGTAGCTGGCGAAGGGAGAACAGCATGTCAATGGTGGATCTCTTTGCTCGAAAGCCACACTGTGCCTCAGGATAGACATGCTCAGCCAGCTTCTGGAGCCTGTTTAAGGCGACACGAGCGAAGACTTTCCCCACTATGCTGAGCAGGGAGATTCCATGGTAGTTGTTACAGTCACCGCGGTCGCCCTTGTTCTTATAGAGGGTGATGATATTGGCATCGCGCATGTCCTGTGGTACTGCTCCCTCGTCCCAGCACAGGCAAAGCAGTTCGTGCAGTGCTGAAAGTATGGCAGGCTTAGCACTCTTGATTTCTCACAGGGTAGCAGGTTTAACTGCAATCATAGTATGCAGCTGAAAATTCATCAGTTACATTGTTATTTCAGTCATTTCAGTCCATATTTACAGTACACACGGTACCTTACTGTTGTAATAAAGTCATATAGTATCTATTCATCCCACTGGGGCAAAATTTCACTTGCTCAACATTCTCACTAAACACTGAAGTATTCCAGAAAGCGAGGCTCACAAATTCAACACAAGTTTCCTTTTTTTGAATCTTGGGCTTCATAAATAGAAGTATTGAGTACAAAAGCAGGGAAGTTATGTAGAACCTTTATAAAGCTCTGGTTAGGCCACAATTGGAGTATTATGCCCAGTTTTGGTCACCACAGATTAGGAAGGATGTGAGGGTCCCAGAGAGGGTGCAGTAAAGATTTAACAGAACAGTTCCAGGGATGGGGGATTTTAGCGACAAGGTTAGATTGGAAAATCTGGGGTTGTTCTCCTTACATATGAAGCAGGAGCAGGAGTAGGCCACTCAGCCCCTCGAGTCTGCTCTGCCATTCAGTAGGATCATGGATGATCCCCTGCCTATCCTCAATAACCTTTCGCCCCCTGCGTATCAAGAATATATCTACCTCTGCCTTAAAAACATTCAAAGACTCTGCTTCCACTGCCTTTTGAGGAAGGAAGTTCCAAAGACTCTCAACCCTGAGAGAAAAAAAATTCTCATCTCTGTCTTAAATGGGCGACCCCTTATTTTTAAACCGTGACCTGGAGTTCTAGATTCTCCCACAAAAGGAAACATCCTTTCCACATTCACCTTGTCAGGACCCATCAGATTCTTTTATGTTTCAATCAAGTTGCCTCTTACTCTCCAAAACTTCCAGCGATTACAAATCTAGCCTGTCCAACCTTTCCTCATAGGGCAACCCATCCATTCCAGGTATTAGGTGAGGCAAATCTTTTTACCGAGTTACAGATTTGTTACAGTGCAGAAGGAGGCCATTCAGCCCATCGTGTCTGTACCAGCCCTCTGAATGAGCAATTCACCTCATGCCATCCCCCCGCAAATCTTTCCTTTCAAGTATTCCCTTTTGAAAGTTATGATTAAATCTGTTTCACTGTCATTTCAGATCCAGATCACAGCAAATGACTGTGTAAGACTTGTATAAGACACTGCTTCAGCCTCAGCTGGAGTATTGTGTCCAATTCTAGGCACCACATTTGAGGGAAGACGCGAGGGCTTTGGAGAAAGTACAGAAAAATTAACAAGAACTTCAATTATGAAGATAGACTGGGAAGTTAGGACTGTTTTCCTCAAAGAGAAGGCTGAGAGGTGATTTGATAGAGGTATTCAAAATCATGAGGGATCGAGACTGTGTCGATAGAGAAAAACTGTTCTCATTTGTGAAAGGATCTAGAATGAAAGGGCACAGATTTAAAGTGTTTAGTAAGAGAAGCAAAAGTGACATGAGGAAAAACTTTCTCACACAGCGAGTGGTTAAGGTCTGGAATGCGCTGCTTGAGAATGTGGTTACAGCAGGTTCAATTGAAGCATTCAAAAAGGAAATTAGAGAGTTGTATGAAAAGGAAGAATGGGCTATGTTATGGGGAGAAGGCAGGGGAATGGAATTGAGGGAGTTTCTCTTTCAGGAAGCCAGTGAAGACATGATGGGCCGCATGGCCTCAGTCTGCACTGTAACAATTCTGTGACTCGGTAAAAAGATTTGCCTCACCTTCTCCCTGATTCTGTTGCTAATTATCTTAAATCTGTGTTTTCTGGTTATTGCCCCTCCCGCCAGTGGAAACAGTTTCTCCCGATCTACTCGATCAAAACCCTTCATGTTTGTAAGACTAAAAAAATGGAACATTTTATCAAGAGAACTTGACCTTAAGCTCATTGGGCTAGTGCTTGTAAAATCCAGTCCTACAGCAGTTCTTAAAGGGCTGTAGCATTTTACAAAGGGGAAGTTTTCATTGTACATAATGACACAGTGGAGACATGTGGGCAGCACTATGTCCTTTGATAAAGAGTTGGAATTCATGCAGGAAATGCACTAAAGGAGGGTGGTTCTACTTGAGATTGAGTGTCACCCTTCAGTAAAAGCACAGTCGGCAGCTGCATGAAGGGAGGTTGTCAATTGAGCCAAAGTAGTTCCCCAGGTGTCTGGAACATGGCTGCAAATGAGGACGAGGTAGGTTGGTGTCAAGAGAAGGTGAAAGTAAATATCCTTCACCAGGGCCGGATGGATTGCATCCCAGGTTGTTAAAGGAAGACAGGTAGGAAATAGCTGATGCACTGAGGATCATCTTCAAATCCTCACTGGATACGGGTGAGGTGCCAGACGACTGGAGGTCTGTGAACGTTACACCATTGTTTAAAAAGGGTGCGAAGGGGAGGCCAGATAATTATAGGCCACTCAGTCTGACCTCGGTGGTGGGTAAATTATTAGAATCAATTCGGAAGGACAGGATAAACTGCCACTTAGATCAGGGATAGTCAGCATGGATTTGTTAAGGGAAGGTCATGTCTCACTAACTTAATTGAATTCTTTGAGGAAGTAACAAGGAGGTTTATATGGATTTTAGTACGACATTTGATAAGGTCCTGCATGGCAGACTGGTCAGTAAAATGAAAGCCCATGGGATACAGGGGAATGTGGCAGGTTGGCTCCAAAATTGGCTCAGTGACAGGAAGCAAAGTGTAGTAGTCGACGGATGCTTTTGTGAATGGTAAGCTTTTGCCAGTGGTGTTCCACAGGGCTCAGTGTTGGTCGCTTGCTGTTTGTGGTATATATTCATGATTTGGACTTAAATGTGGGAGGCATGATTGGGAAATTTGCCAATGACACAAAAATTGGTCGTGTAGTTGATAGTGAAGAGGATAGCTGTAGACTCCAGAATGATATCAATGGTTTGGTTCAATGGGTGGAAAAGTGACAAATGGAATTCAATCCGGAGAAGCGTGAGGTAATGCACGTGGGGAGGGCAAATAAAGCGAGGGAATACACAATAAACGGGAGGATATTGAGAGGGGTACAAGAAGTGAGAGACCCTGGCGTGCATGTCCACAGGTCCCTGAAGGTGGCAGGACAGGTAGATCGAGTGGTGAAGAAGGCATATCGAATGCTTTCCTTTATTGGGCAAGGTATACAATTCAACAGCAGGAAAGTAATGCTGGAACTGCACAAAATGCTGTTTCAGCCACAGTTGGAGTATTGCATACAGTTCTGGTCATTACATTACAGGAAGGGCATAATTGCTGTGGAGAGAGAACAGATGAGATTTACTAGAATGTTGCCATGGCTTGAAAGTTACAGCTATGAGGAAAGATTGGATAGGCTCGGGTTGTTTTCCTTAGAACAGAGAAGGCTGAGGGGTGACTTAATTGAGGTGTACAAAATTATGAGGGGCCTAGATAGAGTAGACAGGAAGGACCTGTTTCCACTAGCGCAGAGGTCAATTACCAGGGGGCACAGATTTAAGTGATTGGTGGAAGGATTAGAGGGACATGAGGAAAACTGTTTTCACCCAGAGGGTGGTGGGTGTCTGGAATTCACTGCCAGGAATGGTGGTGGAGGCAGAAACTCTCAATTCTTTTAAAACATACCTGGACATGTACCTGAAGTGCTGTAACCTGCGGGGCTATGGACCAGTTGCTGAAAGGTGAAATTAAATTGGGAGGACAGTTTTTGGCCGACAGGGACATGACGGGTTTAATGGCCTCCTTCTGTGCTGTAATTTTTCTGTGGTTCTATGATCACATACATTCCTGGTCTGGTCCACCAATCACTGCACAAACCTCAGCTGGGAACCAAACACCTGAAGGATTTTGGATTTTTCGATGCCAGTTTTAAGGATTAATTACCTGCTGAAGGATCTGAGTTTGTTTCAGGTATTAATTTAACAAAGGAACTGTTAAATGGACTGATCAACAGCATGACGGTAAGGGTGACTACATTCGAAATGTCTTATTCAGCAGACTGTCTAGAAAGTTCAAGATAAGACAGTTGCAAGGTTTTGAAAATCTGTGAGAAGCTGTTGTAAGCATCAGATGTTGTGGTAACAATCTGTTTGAAACTATGAGAAAGAGGGAGAGTGTGTGGAAAAGTATAAACTGTATTTTTCCAGCAAGATAATAAAACCAGGATTTTAGCAAGTTCGAGTAGACAGTCCATGAGGAGATCACAAAAACAATCCAACAGAAAACCACACGGGATGTCGATGGAGCATTAGGATTGAATCTGCCGCCAAGACCAAAAGTGTGACCTCACTCCGTGACAGTAGATGGTGGGACCTGACCCGTGCCGGTGGGTGGCAGGACCTGACCCGTGCCGGTGGGTGGCAGGACCTGACCCGTGCCGGTGGGTGGCAGGACCTGACCCTGGGTCGGTTGCTGACAGGATCTGACCCTGTGCCGGTTGCTGACGGGACCTGACCCCGTGCCGGTGGGTGGTGGGACCTGACCCCGTGCCGGTGGGTGGTGGGACCTGACCCCGTGCCGGTGGGTGGTGGGACCTGCCCCCGTGCCAGCGGGCGATCTGGACCCCGAGGCAGCATTTTAACAGCAGCAGCCAATTCAAATTCTGCCTAAGCCAGGCAGGCAAACCTCAGCGATCGGGAGGAGAGGAAAATTCCTTTTCCATCGTTGATGCTGTAGCCACGAGGGTGACCATTGTGAGCAGCCATAAAAGAGGATTTACCTGGCACACTCCCCATATCAGTGAGGGTGTGAGTTGCCTCTTCATTGGGCACTTAAATGCCTCAATTGGCTGCCCGGTGGGTGACAGTGCCACTGAGGTTCCCACTGATGGTAAAATGCCCTGGAGAAAAGAAGGTTGAGAGGGGATCTGATGGAGATGTACAAGATTACGACAGGTTTAGATAAGGGAGACAAAGAAAATTTGTTCCCATTAGCTGATGGTTCAAGGATTGGATAAAGTTTAAGTTTTTGAGCAAAACATACATGAGGAGTAACTTTTGTTTTACAGTGAGAAACATAGAAACATAGAAAATAGGAGGAGTCCGCCATTCGGCCATTCAGCCCTGCTCCACCATTCAGAAAAGATCATGGCTGATCGTCTAATTCAGTACTCTGTTCCCACTTTCTCCCCGTATTCCTTGATCCCTTTGGCACTAATATATCTATCTCCTTCTTGAATATATTTAATGACTTGACCTCCACTGCCTTCTGGGGTAGAGAATTCCACAGGTTCACCACCCTTTGCGTGAAGATATTTCTCCTCATCTCAGTTCTAAATGTCATACCCCGTATCCTGAGACTGTGACCCCTGGTTCTGGACTCCCCAGTCATCGGGAACATCCTCCCTGCATCTAGCCTGTCTAGTCCTGTTAGAATTTTATAGGTTTCTATGAGATCCCCTCTCATTCTTCTGAACTCTAGTGAATATAAGCCTAGTCGGCCCAATCTCTCCTCATACGTCAATCCTACCATCCCAGGAATCAGCCTAGTAAATCTTCTTTGCACTGCCTCCATGGCAAGAACATCCATCCTCAAATAAGGAGGTCAAAATTGCACACAATACTCCAGATGTGGTCTCACCAAGGTCCTGTATAACTGCAGTAAGACATCCTTGCTCATGTACTCAAATCCTCTTGCAATGAAAGCCAACATACCATTCGCCTTCCTAACTACTTGCTTTCAGCAACTGGTTTACAAGCACACCCAATTCTTGTTGCACCTCCCCCTTCCCGAATCTATCATCATTCAAATAATCTGCCTTTCTGTTTTTACAACCAAAGTGGATAACCTCACATTTATCCACCTTATACTGCATCTGCCTTGCATTTGCCCGCTCGCCCAACTGTCCAAATTACATTGGAGCCTCTTTGGATCGTCCTCACAGCTCACATTCACACCACCTCCCCTCCCCCCCCCCACCCCCCAGCATTGTGTCGTCTGCGAACTTGGAAATGTTACATTTAGTTTCCTCAAACAAGTCATTAATATATATTGTGAATAGCTGGGGCCCAAGCACTGATCCCTGCGGTACCCCACGAGTCACTGCCTGCAACCCGGAATAATTAGAACATGAGAACATCACAGCGCAGTACAGGCCCTTCGGCCCTCGATGTTGCGCTGACCTGTGAAACCATCTGACCTACACTATTCCATTTTCATCCATATGTCTATCCAATGACAACTTAAATGCCCTTAAAGTTGGCGAGTCCCGTTTAATCCTACTCTCTGTTTCCTGTCTGTCAACCAATTCTCAATCCATGCCAGTATATTATCCCCAATCCCATGTGCTTTAATTTCGCACACTAACCTCTTATGTGGGACCTTATCAAAAGCCTTCTGAAAATCCAAATACACCACATCCACTGTTTCTGCCTCATCTATTCTACCAGTTACATCCTGTGGGCCATCAGCAGCAGCAGAATCGTACTCAACCACAATCTGTAACCTCATGGCCTGGCATATCCCCCACTCTACCATTACCATCAAGCCAGGAGACCAACCCTGGTTCAATGAAGAGTGCAGGAGGGCATGCCAGGAGCAGCACCAGGCATACCTCAAAATGAGGTGTCAACCTGGTGAAGCTACAACCCAGGACTACTTGCATGCCAAACTGCGTAAGCAGCATGCGATAGACAGAGCTAAGCGATCCCAAAACCAACGGATCAGATCAGATCTAAGCTCTGCAGTCCTGCCACATCCAGCCGTGAATGGTGGTGGACAATTAAACAACTAACTGGAGGAGGTGGCTCCACAAATATCCCCATCCTCAATGATGGGGGAGCCCAGCACATCAGTGCGAAAGATAAGGCTGAAGCATTTGCAACAATCTTCAGCCAGAAGTGCCGAGTTGATGATCCATCTCGGCCTCCTGAAGTCCCCAGCATCACAGATGCCAGACTTCAGCCAATTCGATTCACTCCATGTGATATCAAGAAACGACTGAAGGCACTGGATACTGCAAAAGCTACGGGCCCTGACAATATTCCGGCAATAGTACTGAAGACCTGTGCTCCAGAACTTGCTGCGCCCCTAGCCTAGCTGTTCCAGTACAGCTACAACACTGGCATCTACCCTGCAATGTGGAAAATTGTCCAGGTATGTCTGGTACACAAAAAGCAGGACAAATCCAACCCAGCCAATTACCACCCCATCAGCCTACTCTCAATCATCAGTAAAGTGATGGAAGGTGTCATCAACAGTGCCATCAAGCGGCACTTGCTTAGCAACAACCTTATCAGTGACCCTCAGTTTGGGTTCCGCCAGGGCCACTCAGCTCCTGACCTCATTACAGCCTTGGTTCAAACATGGACGAAAGAGCTGAACTCGAAGTGAGGTGAGAGTGACTGCCCTTGACATCAAGGCAGCATTTGACCGAGTATGGCATCAAGGACCCCTCACAAAACTGAGGTCAATGGGAATCAGGGGGAAAACCCTCTGCTGGCTGGAGTCATACCGAGCACAAAGGAAGATGGTTGTGGTTGTTGGAGGTCAATCATCTGAGCTCCAGGACATCATTGCAGGAGTTCCTCAGGGTAGTGTCCTGGGCCCAACCATCTTCAGCTGCTTCATCAATGACCTTCCTTCAATCATAAGGTCAGAAGTGGGGATGTTCGCTGATGATTGCACAATGTTCAGCACCATTCGTGACTCCTCAGATACTAAAGCAATCCGTGGAGAAATGCTGCAAGACCTGGACAATATCCAGGCTTGGGCTGATAAGAGGCAAGTAACATTCGCACCACACAAGTGCCAGGCAATGACCATCTTCAACAAGAGAGAATCTAAACATCTCCCCTTGACATTCAACGGCATTACCATCGCTGAATCGCCCACTATCAACATCCTAGGGGCTACCATTGACCAGAAACTGAACTGGAGTAGCTATATAAATACCGTGGCTACAAGAGCAGGTCAGAGGCAATGAATCCTGAGGCGAGTAACTCAACTCCTGACTCCCCAAAGCCTGTCCACCATCGACAAGGCACAAGTCAGGAGTGTGATGGAATACTCTCCACTTGCCTGGATGGGTGCAGCTCCAACAACACTCAAGAAGCTCGACTCCACCCAGGACAAAGCAGCCCGCTTGATTGGCACCCCATCTACAATCATTTACTCCCTCCACCACCGATGCACAGTGGCAGCAGTGTGTACCATCTACAAGATGCACTGCAGCAATGCACCAAGGCTCCTCAGACAGCACCTTCCAAACCCACGACCTCTACCAACTAGAAGGACAAGGGCAGCACATACATGGGAACACCACCACCTGCAAGTTCCCCTCCAAGTCACACACCATCCAGACTTGGAACTATATCGCCGTTCCTTCACTGTCGCTGGGTCAAAATCCTGGAACTCCCTTCCTAACAGCACTGTGGGTGTACCTACCCCCCCCCACCCCATGGACTGCAGCGGTTCAAGAAGGCAGCTCACCACCACCTTCTCAAGGGCAATTAGGGATGGGCAATAAATGCTGGCCTGGCCAGTGACACCCCCATCCCATGAATGAATTAAAAAAAAAAAAATCCTCAAAAAACTCCAGTAAATTTGTTAAGCATGATTTCCCTTTTGTCAACCAATGCTGACTTTGTCCAATCCCGTTTATGCTTTCCAGGTGTTCTGCTATCACATCTTTTATTATAGACTCTAGCATTTTTCCCACTACTGATGTAAGGCTAACTGGTCTGTAATTCCCTGTTTTTTCTCTCCTTTTTTAAATAGTAGGGTTACATTTGCCACCTTCCAATCTGGAGGAACTGCTCCAGAGTCTATAGAATGTTGGAAAATGGCCACCAATGCACCCACTATTTCCAGGGCCATTAATGAGTAGTAATGATTTGGAAGTCACTGCCTATGGGGGTGGTGGAAGTGGAGATGATCAATGATTTCAAAAGGGAATTGGATCGGCACTTCAGGGAAAAAAAACTTGCAGGGCTATGGGGATGGTGCAGGGGACTGAGTGAACTACAATTCAGAGAGCTGGCATGGACTCAATAGGTCAGATGGCCTCCTTCTGTGGAATAAAGACTCTATAATGAAGATGTGGAACCTGCTACCACAGTAGGTGTTTGTGGTGAATAGTTTATATACATTGAAGGAGAGTCTGGATAATCAGATGAGAGAGAAGACAACAGAGAGTTATGCTGATAGAATTAGATGAGGAAAGACGGGAGGAGACTCGAGTGCAGCATAAATGCCTGCATGGACTGGTTGGGCCGAATGGCCTGTTTCTGTGCTGTATATCCTATGTAATACAGTACTGTCTGTGTGAAGTCTTTAACTGTCCCTCAGTCTGGTCTCATTACCTGATGATCAGAATTACCCTCCTGGAGATTAGTGACCAGCCTCATCATGTTCGGGGAAAATGGTCTCATTTCTGTCACTTCTTAAATCCTGGATTTTATGGGAATGGGGTGATTTCCCCGGAATTAAATGATAAAATGGTGATTTCCTGTACTTTTTACTCTGTACAGTATATCAATCTGTATAATACCTGGGGTGAGTTATATTGTGAAATGGTGCTAACTGCTGCTGTAAAATCCATTCCCCAGGATTTTATATAACAAGGAGAATTGATTCTGTCCCATTGCAAGTTTTAAATGTGCCTGTGCTCCTATTTTACAGCGGAGGAAAGTCTCTCACTTTATTCCCCATTAAGCTGGCGCTGCATTTATTTCAAGTGTAACTGGTCCGACAGTTTTGGGGAATTTTTGGGAGCACCCTTCCCGATTACGGCCTCATGCACGGGGGATGGATTATTGGACATTCCCGGGTTCAGGCCCCAGGTTTTTCCCAGAAGCTGCTGCTGTGAGGTCCCACCACTGGCCGGTGTGTGTCTGTACTTCGGGGTTAATATCCCATAACATGTTTGATTGGAGCCTTTTTATCAGCAAGTTGAACCTCCCAAATGTCACTCTTTACTTAATGTTCAGGACTGTGAATAATTCTAAACATTTACAGTTAAAATAATTCCTGTTTCCCCAATACTCCCAGTCCAGGAAACGTCTCCCTCGACATACACATCCTGCATGGGATTGAATTAAATGTCTAATATTAATTATTTAAACTGGGGTTTCTGTCCTGTTTCTAGTTAAAATGGTGGATGTGGAAAATATTTGACATTAATTTTCTGTTCTGCTGGTTTATATTTTATATTTACATTCTGCTGTCCAACCTTATTAATGATTTATTGTAATTAAATTATCAGACCCTTTCAGTGACCTGTATTTACTGATTCCATACAGATTGTAAAATCCCTGAAGGTTCACAAGGATCCATTTTAGATTTTCCAGTCCTGATGGTAAAACTAAACAATCCTCTTATTATTTGTCATTGTTGTGTTGAATCTGTTTCTCTCTGGTTTCACTGAACTGCAGCCGAAGGTTAACAGCTAAAACTGTGCAAGGCTTGAACGGAAAAGTTGCCAGCTTTACACAAGGAGAAGGAGCTGTGAAGCAGCTGAAGTCATTATTTTCCAGCCTGCTCGGCAGTGGGTGATAAAACATTCGATGAGACTGTGGGATGCTGTGAGGCAAGGTTACAGATAAGAAGGAAGGCCAGCAGATGTATTTTGATTTTAAAACTAAGCAGACAGACGACTCCAGGTCCTGAGTGTACGTGACAAAGAACATTCACGATGCTGGGAGAAACTGGATAAGAAGGGGAGGCTCGGAGCCCCGAAAGGAGAAGACCTGCAGGACCAACACGGAAAGGGAACCCTGAGTCCACTTCAGTGAAGAGAACCCATCAGAGGGAGACTGATCACCTTGCCTCGCAACTGGTTGTATTGAAGTCCAAGCTGTGAGTCTTGTGATTTATTCTAACAAATAACAAGTAGTTTAACAAGTGAAATAATGAGTAGCTAAGTGATTTAAGTATCAATACAAGTGTTTATATGAAGTATCTCATGCAGGTGTCTTTTGTCCGCCACGTCAGTTGAGTTTGAGGGTCAACAGAACGGTTTCTTTCACTTCATTACGGAGCAACAGCACAATCTGTGACTGTTCAACACTTCAACAGTTAGAGACAAATAAACAGTTACCTCAACTCCTGGAATTTGTGCAGTACGGGTTCCAGTTGCTGGAGTTCTTCACACTGAATGTTGCAGTCATATAGATCGAGGTTTTTTATGGTATCACAGAGACCAATAACGTGAGACAGGACCGCACAGTCAATTGGGGTCAGTCGCAATTCACTAAATGTAAGTGTGTCCACAGATCTCACTGTTTCCCGAATCAGTTCTTTATTCTGAGACTCAAACAGGTAGTGCAATGTGTTCAGGAGCTTTCTTTTACCAGTTTCACTCCCTGTGTTTCGAATCTCTCCCTGAACCTTCTCCTTCACCCAGTCAATCACTCGGCAGGTTGTTTGATGAGGAAATAGACCCAGAAACTCCTCCAGGGGTCGAGCTGCCTGTGGGGAGGAGAGACCAGCAACAAAATGCAGAAATATCTCAAATCTCCCATCCTTCTTCCTGTGAGCGTCATTGAGGAGATTCTGGATGTCCCTGGGATCTGCAGTCAGGAATTGTGTAAGTGCAGCTACAAACTCTTGGATGGTGAGGTGCGGGAATGTGTAAACCACACTCTGGACAGAATCATCTCTCTCCAAAAGTTCCATCAGGAATCCAGACAGAAACTGGGAAGGTTGCAGATTGGACTCGATCAAATCTCCATCTCTAAACACAATCTTCTTCTCGGAGACTCCTGTGAAGGCCATCTCACCGATCTTCAGTAACACATCACGGGGGTTTTCAATCTCTCGGCCATGGTTTTTCAGAATGTTGTAAATATAGTAGGAATATAGCTGGGTGATGGTCTTGGGAACTTGCTGCTGTTTTCTGTCTCTTTGTGTAAAGAAGGGACCCAGTGACAGACAGAGGATCCAGCAGTAGGAAGGGTTGTAGCACATGGTGTACAGGATCTCATTCTCCTCCACGTGTTTGAAAACAGCTGCTGCCACCGTCTGATCTTCGAAAAACTTGTTGAAATATTCCTTCCGATCATCACCAACAAATCCCAGGATTTCAGCCCAGACACTGATCTCAGCCTTTTCCAATAAATGTAATGCAGTGGGGCGACTGGTCACTAACACTGAACATCCTGGGAGCAGCTTGTGCTGTATTAAACTGTACACAATGTCAGACACTTCACACCAGCATTCGGGATCTGTGCACATGTACTGAGGTTCTGTATTTCTCCGATTGTCAGTAAAATCGATCGTGTCCTTGAATTCATCCAAACCATCAAATATAAACAGCAATCCCTCTGGATTCTTCCAGAGCTCTCCCAGAACATTCCCAAAGTAAGGATACTGATCCAGTATCAGATTCCTCAGGTTTATTCTACAGGTAATAGTATTCAAATCCCAGAATTTAAAACTGAAAACAAATTGAAGGTTTGGGTATATTTTCCCAGTGGCCCAGTCATAAACAATCTTTTGTACCATTGTTGTTTTTCCAATCCCCGGGATTCCACTCAATGCTGCTGAACTCCCAGATTTGGATTTTCTCTGGGAAAAACTACTCTGGAATAATTGATCAGCTTGAATTTTTTCCATTTCTTTCCAGAGATGTTTCTCTCTCCACTCTTCATGGTCTCGGCCTCTTGCCAGCAGTTCATGTCCTACAAGTGTCCAACCTCGAACAGTAGAAATGACCGTTAGCTCAGCGTATCGATCAACCAGCTGGAAAATCTTAACCTTCTCCTTTATTAGGATAGTGTTCACTCTCGGTGTTTCAGTTTGTACCCGGAGTGTTTCCTTGTGTTTCTGTTGAATATCTTCAATTAGAACAGACAGAAGGTGGTTTTCAATGTTAGTTGTACTAACACAACAATTTCTCAAAAAGTAAATAGTCTGTAAAGTTAAGGTATTGTAGGGCTGCTCTGCCGAGTGGAATGTACAGCTTGTGGCATGTGGGAAGTCATGGACGCACCACGTGTCCTGGACAAACATCTGCAAGAAGTGTCACCAGCTCCAGAAGCTTGAGCTCCAGGTTTCAGAACTCAAACAGCAGCTGGAGTCACTGTTGTGCATCCGCGAGGCAGGGGACTATGTGGATAGCACGTTTAGTGAGGTGGTGACACCGCAGGTTAGAGCAATGCAGGCAGGTAGGGAATGGAGTCCCCTCGTATGATCTCACTCGTTAATTGGTTTTCCATTTTGGATACTGGTGAGGGTAATGGTTCCTCAGAGGTGTGCAGTCAGAGCCAAATTTGTGGCACCACAGGTAGCTCAGCTGCACAGGAGGGGAGAAAGAGGAGTGGAGAGCAGTCATAGAGGATTCGTTAGTTAGGGGAACAGATAGTCATTTCTGCAGCACTAAACTTGACTCCAGGATGGTGTGTTGCCTTCCTGGTGCCAGGGTCAAGGATGTCACAGAGCGGCTGCAGGACATTCTTCGGGGGGAGGATGAACAGCTAGAGGTCTTTGTCCACATTGGTACCAACGACATCGGTAAGAAGGGGATGAGGTCCTGAAAGCAGATTTCGGGAGCTAGGAAGGAGATTAAAAAGCAGGACCTGAAAAGCAGTAACCTCAGGATTACTCCCAGTCCCATGTGCAAGTGAGCATAGGAGCAGGCGAATTGAGTGATTTAACATGTGGCTGTAAAACAGGTGTAGGAGGGAGGGCGTCTGATTTCTGAGACATTGGGGCAGGTGGGACCTGTACAAGATGGACAGGTTACATCTTAGGACTGGGATGAATATCCTAGCAGGCAGATTTGCTAATGCTGTTGGGGAGGGTGTAAACTAAATTGTCGGGGGAATGGGAACCTGAGACAGAGCTCAGATTGGAGGGAAGCAATGCTGGTAACTTGTCTGGGGTGTCGGAACCAGGAGCAAGTATTAGAGAGGAATACCAAGGTGCACAAAATACTGAGCGGGGGGAGGGGGAGGGGGATAGATAGCACAAGAGTAGGGAATAGTATGTTATTCGGTGCGGTCAGAGTAAAGGAGAAAGTAATAAAGTTTGAATCACGGATAAGTAAATGTATGTGAATGCACAGAATGTGGTTAATGAGACTGGTGAGGTACAGGTGCAGATTGCCATGTGGAAATATGATGTTGGGGCTATAACAGAGACCTGGCTCAAAGAAGGGCAGGACTGGATGTTAAATATTCCTCGATACAAGTTGTTCAGGAAAGAGTGGAAAGGGGAAAATGGTGGCGATGTGCCAGTATTGATTAAGAAGGGCATTGCAATGCTGGAGAAAAAGGATGTCCCAGAGGGGTCAAGGACAGATCAATTTGGGTAGAGCTAAGGAACAAAAAGGGTGCAGTTACATCGCTCAGTGTTGCCTTGAAACCACCAGCTAGTGGGAAGGACGTGGAGCAACAAATTTGCAAGGAAATTACAGAAAGGTGCAAAAATTATAGGGTAATTATAATGGGAGACTTCAATTATCCAAACATAGACTGGGATAATAGTGTAAAGGGCAGTGAGGGACAAGAGTTCCCAGAGTGCGTTGTAGAAAGTTTTCTACAACAGTATGTTGCTAGTCCAAAGAGAAAGGAGGCACTGTTAAACCTGCTTCTTGGGAATGAGGTGTGCCAAGTGGATCAAGTATCAGTAGGAGAGCATTTAGGGGATAGTTAGCTATGAGGAGAGGTTGGATAAACTCGGATTGTTTTCACTGGAATGACGGAGGTGGAGGGGCGACATGATAGAGGTTTACAAAGTTATAAGTGGCATGGACAGAGTGGATAGTCAGAAGCTTTTTCCCAGGGTGGAAGAGTCAGTTACTAAGGGACATAGGTTTAAGGTGAGAGGGGCAAAGTTTAGAGGGGATGTGCGAGGCAAGTTCATTACACAGAGGTTGGTGAGTGTCTGGAACTTGTTGCCGGGGGAGGTGGTGGAAGCAGGTGCCATAGAGACGTTTAAGAGGCATCTTGACAAATACATGAATAGGATGGGAATAGAGGGATATGGACCCCGGAAGTGCAGAAGGTTTTAGTTTAGGCAGGCATCAAGATCGGCGCAGGCTTGGAGGGCCGAATGGCCAGTTCCTGTGCTGTACTGTTCTTTGTTCTTTGTTCATAAAGTGCTGCAATGCGATGTATTCATGTGCACGATATTTAAAATGCAATTCCACCCCGCCAACCTCCCATTGAATTCTGCTTTCATTTCCTGAGATGGGTTGTATTGTGGCATCTTTCCATAAAAATGTTGTTGAACTAATGCCTGATCTTAAATGTGTGAGCTTTCCAAACTAGAAAGTCTAACTTTGATCAAATGCGCTTTATTGTTTTATAATTCTAACCGGAGCAGCAAAGAAGGTGACACAAAGTTTAAAAAAAAAAGCACAAGTAAAGACCACATCACAGATAACAGGAGCAGGAGAGAAGACAACTCCAAAGTTGAAAAGTGCAAGAGCTAAGTCAACAGTGATAAAATGAACAGGAAAGGTGACAGCATCATGGACACAAAGAGCATTAAAGAAGCTAACACATCAGAGAAAAAGAGCAGAAGAAAATCAAACAGCAACAAAGATCACACTGAGGTGTTGCTGGATGACGAAGAGCCAATGTAAGTCTGTAAGCTCAGGGACGTTGGGTGAACAGAATTTGGTGCGAAGTATGATAGGGCAGCAGATCTTTGGATGACCAAAAGGTTATAGAGAGTAGAATGTGGGAGACTGGCCAGGTGTGCATTAAAATAGCCACGTCTCGCAGTAACAAAGGCATGGATGAAAGTTTCAGCATCAGATGAGCTGATCTGTGTCTCTTACTCCGTCTCTGTTTCTCTCTCTGTTTCCCTCACTCTCCCTGTCCCACTCTGCACATCTCTGTTTTCACATCCATATCTCTGTTACTCTGCTCTCACACTATCTCTCACTCTTTCTCCACTTTTTTTGTTCTCCCCATTCTCTGGATACTTCTATTTCCCATATCTCTGTTTTTCTCTATCCCTCTCTTTCTGTGTTGATCTCACTTACTGCTTCGCTCTTTTTCACCCTCTCCTACTCTGACTCTCTAATTCCATGCTTTCTTCCTCTCTATCGCTCTCTCTCTCTGTCTCTCGCTCTGACCGTCTTTCTACCTATTTCTTTCTTTCTCTCTCACTGTCTGCCTCTCTGTCTCTGAATCTGCAATGCTCTCTTTCCCTCTCTCTGTCTGATTCTCTCTATCTCTGTATCTCTGCCCCTTTCTCCCTCCCTGTCTCTCTATTTCTGTATCCCTATCTCTCATAATATCATAGAAAGTTTACGGCACAGCAAGAGGCCACTTGGCCCATCGTGTCTATTCCAGCCGAAAAACGATGCACCTATTCTAATCCAACCTTCCAGAATTTGGTCCGTAGCCCTGCAGATTATGGCACTTGTAGTGTGCATTCAGACTCCTTTAGAATGAGTGGAGGGTTTCTGCCCCAACTATCCATTCAGGCAGTGAGTTCCAGACCCCACATGAAAAAGAAATCGTCAACTCCCCTCTAATTATTCTAGAAATCTCTTTAAATCTATGCCCATGGTCGCTGAGCTCTCTGCCAAGGTAAATAGGCCCTTCATCTCCATTCTATCCAGGTCCCCTCTGTTCCGTGGAGAACAACCTCAGCCTATCTAAACTTTCTTCATTGATGCATTTATCGAGTGCTGGCCGCATCCTCGTGTACCCCCTCGAGGGCAATTACGACCTTTAAGTAATGAGGTGACCAGAACTGCACACAGTACTCAAATTGTGGCATAACCTATGAGTTATACAGTTCCAGCTCAACCTCGCTGCTCTTATATTCTACACCTAGGCTAATAAAGGAAGGATTCCATGTACCGTCTTAACCACCTTATCAACCTGTCCTGCTACCTTCAGGGATCTGTGGACATTCACTCCAAGGTCCCTCACTTTCTCTACACTTCTCAGTATTTTCCCATTAATCGTGCATTCCTTTACCTTGTTTGACCATCCTAAATGCATCAATTCACACTTTTCGGGTAAAATTCTGTTTGGCACTTTTTTGGCCATCTGACCAATCCATCAATATCTTTCTGCAGCCTGCAGCTATCCTCCTCGCTAACTACAGCACGACCAATCTTTGTGTTGTCTACAAACTTTTTGATCAATCCCCCTACATTTACGTCCAAATCTTTAATATACACCACAAAAATACCGGGGACCCAGTACTGAGCCCTGCGGAATGCCACTGGAAACAGCCCTCCAGTCGCAAAACACCTGTCATCAATTACACTTTGTTTCCTGCCACTGAGCCACTTTTGTATCCACCTTGCTGCATTTCCCTGGATCTTATGGGATTTTATGTTTTGACCAATCTGCCATGTGGGACCTTGTCAAAAGTCTTGCTATAATCCATGTGGACTGCATCAACTGCAATACCCTCGTCTATCTTCCTTGTTACTTCTTCAAAAACCTCGATCAAGTTGATCAGACAAGATCTTCCCTTAAGAAATCCTTTCTGATTTTCCTTCAGTAACCTATGCCTTTATAAGTGACAATTTATCCTGTCTCTTAGAATATATTCCAATAAGTTTCACGCTACAGCGGTTAGACTGACTGGCCTGTAATTATCCATAATTCCCTTTTTAAACAGAGGTATAACGTTAGCAGATCTCCCATCCTGCAGCACAACACCTATATCCAGTGAGGACTGGGAAATGAGGGTCATACCTAACGGTATTTTACTCTCTTGCTTCTTTAACAGCCCGGGATGCATTTCATCCAGCCCTGGTGATTTATCAACTTTCGAAGATGCTAATCCCATTAATACATCCTTTCCCCTATGTTTGTCACATCCAATGCTTCACACCACTCTTCCTTAACTACAATATCTGCATTGCCCACCTCTTTTGTGAAGATAATTACAGAGTATTCATTCAGATCAATGCCAACACCTTTCGCCCCTGCAAATAGGTTACCTTTCTGTTCTTTTATGGGCCCTACTCTCTCCCTAGTTATCCTCTTACTTTTAATATATTGCTAAAAATCTTTGGGTTCACCTTGATTTTGCTTGCCAATTATGCTTTATGCCCTCTCTTTATTTTCCTAATTTCCTTTTTGATTTTACCGCTCCACTTTCGATACTCCTCTCGGCTTTCTGTGGTATTGAGTGTCGGACATAAGCTTCCCTTTTTGCCTTATTTTGCTCTGCAAACTCCTTGACATCGATGGGGCTCTCGATTTGGCCGGCTCACTCTCTTTCTTGGTGGGAACATGTTTACTTTGAATCTCCCCTTTGAATGCCACCCACTGTTCTGACACTGATTTACCTTCAGTAGCTGTTGCAAGTCCACTTTGTTAAATTAATCCTCAGTTTAGTAAAATTGGCCTTGCCCCAATTGAGAACTCTAACTCCTGTTCCATCTCTGTCCTTTTCTATAATTATGTTAAAACTAAATGAGTAGTGATATCAACCACAAAAACGCTCCTCCACTGCCACCCTTTCCACCTTTTCATCCTCATTTCCAAAAACTAAGTCGAAAACTGCGCCAATTTTGTGAGAGGCAGAGAAGGCAAAACAAAAGAAAAAAAGATCCAGGACAGAAGATAAAAGAAATTATAAAAAAGAGCAGGCGAGTAGACAACATGAACGACAAAAGGACTATGAGACAAAAGAACAGCAAGTGTAACAGGGAGCATGACAGAAGACAACATACATTCAAAGGACAAACGAGAGAAACGAACACCAAAGATAAAAGCAGCAGGAACAGAAGACAACAACAAAATCAACGGAGCAAGAGAGAAGTCAGCACCATAGTTAGGAGGAGGCAAGAATGCAACACAAGAAGTAAAGAAGCATGAGTGCAATAGAAGAACACAGGGAAAGGAGTAGGCTCTTTAAACCATGTTCTGCCCTTCAGTCTGATCATGGCTGATATACAATCTAACCCCATAATCTAACTCTTGCCTTTAACCATCTCTCTTAATAACTTTGATCAATCACAATCCATCAGTATGAGTAGTAAAATTGTTTTTCCTTTCTGGCATCAGTTGCTGTTGTGGGAGAGGGTTCCAAAATCTACTAACCCTTGCTCATAGAATGTTTTCCTAATTTGAATGCTGAAAGGCATAACTCTATTTGTTAGCCAATGCCGATTATTCCCAGTCACACCAACCAGAGGAAATACTTCCTCCAAATCCACCTTATTGGTTCCCCTCAATATTTTATAAATATCGTTTAAAATCATGTTTTAACCTTCTAAATACAAGGGAATACAACCCTAGTTTGGTGATTATATGCTAATAATTTAAGCCTTCAAGTCCAGGTATCATTCAAGTAAATCTATGCTGCACTCCCTCCAATGCCAATATATCGTTCTTAAGCTTTGGTGCTCAGATCAGCTCACAGTACTCCAAGTGTGGTCTAACGAGCAATTTGTATAGCTGAAGTATGACTTCTACCAGTTCTATGTCGTCCTTTAGATATAAAGGCCAGCATTACCTAAGCTTCTTTGATTATTTTCTGCACCTGTTGAGGATATGTTAATGATCTATGTACCTGAACCCACACGTCTCCTTGTACTGGCACTGTTTATGAGTTTTCATCATTTAGAAAGAACCCTGTTCTATCATTTTTAGGACAAAACGGATAACCTACAGGCGACGGGGTTGCACATTGGCACAGTGGTGAGTACCGCAGCCTCACAGCTCCAGCGTCACGTGTTTGGGGCTCTGGTTTTCTCCAACAGCCGAAAACTTGCAAGTTGATAGGTAAATTGGCCATTGTAAATTGCTCCTAGTGCAGGTAGGTGGCAGGAGAATTGTGGGGATGTGGTAGGGGGTATGGGATTAATGGAATATAGGATTAGTATAAATGGGTGGTTGATGGTCAGCACGGACTCGGTGGGCCGAAGGGCCTGTTTCAGGGCTCTATGACTCTACTTTGAAATCCATTTGCCACCGTTTTTCATATTCACCTTAATCTATCAATATCTCTTGGAAATGTAATGCTTGCATCAGCAGTGCTTATAATGCTGGAGCTGGGCCAGAAGGGCGGCATTCACCGAATAAGCGTTGGAATGTGTTAATAAGTTTATAAGAATCACTGCAGTTGTGAGAGGCCCGTTGAATGATGGGATGCCTGATCACTCTTTGGATTGTACAACTCAGTACCTAATTACCTCCACATCTGTGTAAACACGCTGCTTCACTAATCGAAGAAATAAGGGTGAGATGGGAGACGACACAGCATGCCATAAACTACGGGAGCTAGCAGCTTCAAGGTTTAGGAAGAGATAGCAGGAAAATGCTTGTGGGGCAATACAATCCAAGTTATTTATCAAGCTGCAGACCTGGAATGTGGCGGGGTGGTGTGAACAATGAGTAATGGAAATTGTATTCTCTAAAGGTGTCCTACAGATTCTGTTTCACTGAGAATATCTTTGGGTGAACCATAGACTTCTCCCTTGTATCTGCTGGTGAAATAAACTCTGTATTTGCTTTAATCCCATGGACTCGAGAGTGGTAATATTTTCTCTACAACAGTGCTATTAGCAAATGTGGATATGAGGTTTTCTTTTCCATTATCAAAATCGTTATGTCATACGATAAATAATTGAGGCCCTAATAAAGATCCTTGAGGGACGTCATATTGTGGCATTAGAGTACCTACACATTATCCCCACTCTCTGTCCGCTTGTCAATTTCCTAACCAGGTCAATAATTTGTATTCAGTTTCATGCGTTTCACCATTAGCTAACAGTCTTTTATGCGAGACTATATCAAATACCTTCTGGGAGTTCATTTGAATAACGTAGCATATCATTCCCCTGCCCATGACTTTAGACACCTCTGCAAAACATTCAATCAGGTTCAAGAAGAATGACCGACAATACAAATCCATGCTGGTTAGCTGAAAAGTGTCAAGGTATTCATTCACACTATCCTCAATTACAGACTATACCACTTTCCCCCAAACAACAGATATTTTAACTGGTCTATCATTCTCGAACAGAGGGAGCTCTGTTACCCTTCGTAAAGAATGGGAAGCAATGCACAACTTTGCAATCTAATGGAACTGTTCCTTGATTAATATGACTTTGGAAAATTATAATCAAACATTTCTGTGTTCTCAGCAACATCCTGCACTGCCCGAGAATGGAAACCATTTGATCCTCGGGATTTGACACATTTTAATGCCAGTATTTTTTTCTGTACTGTTGTTTTTGGCGAGACTCTGTGCTTAATTCAGATTTAGCTTCCTTGCTATTTCTGGCATGCTAACTTCTTTCTCTTCCCTAAATACAGACGTAAGTAAGAATTCAGCATGTCTGCCATTTCCATATTTTCATTTACAGTATCACCATTATCAGTTTTCACAGGGCAACACAGCTCCCAAGCACCCTCCTTTTACCGACATAATGGCACATTTCTGTTTGGCAAGATTGATACACCTAGCAATTTTCTTTTCAGACTCGCTTTTTGTAAATCTTGCTTTCTTTTTCCACCATTTGGTTTTCTTCGCATCTTTACAATTCTGCACCATCTGTTCTTCTTGTTTTGCATTTTTTGTCCTTTTTTCTTTTAATACTATGTCGTCTCTTAAATCTTCAGTTGTCCATGACTGTCTATTTAGCAATTTTAGCTCTTGCCCGTTGGGGGGTATAAACATGTTCTTGTATGATTTTTTAAACATGTCCCACTGATTATCTAGTTTGCCCAGTTTATGTGAACACTCTCTGTCTCAAGCCATTAAAGCCAAGGAAGAGAGAAGACAGAACAAGTATCAAATGGATAAGGAGAGAAGAGAACACCAACTATGAAATATGCAGGAGAGAAGGATAAAAAGGCATCAGGCGAGAAAACACCATCAAACAGAAAAGGGAGGGGCAGAGAATACATCAGCAAGTATCAAAGGGAGCAGGAGAGAAGACAACAATAAGGATATATTGAGTAGGACTGAGGGCAACACCAAGGACAAAAGGAGCAATGGAGAGGACAACACCACTCATCAAAGGAAGAAAGAGAAGAGACGACACCAAGGATAACAAGGGCAGTAAAGACAAATACACCAAGTAGAAAAGAAAGGTGAAGGAAGACAATACCAAGGATACCACAAGCAGCGGATAATACAGCTTAAAGGTTGAAAGCCATCAGAGGAGAAGACACCATATATAAAAGGTGCAGGAGGGATAACAACACCAAGGGGCAAACGAACAAGGGAAAAAAAACATCAAATGAAATAGAATATGAGAGAAGACAACACCAGGGGTTAAAACAGCAGGAATGCTGATACGTAAGGGATCTTAAAGAAGCAGGAGATAAAACAGAAGCAAGACTAAACGTGAGCTGCACACAAGGGATAAACAGGAGCAAGAGAAAAAACTGCAGGGCAAAACATTTCCAGATCAAGTTACGACATTTAGCAGGGAGACAGTGTGAAGATTGAATGATTGTATCCTGTGCTATATAAACATTGCGTTCTGAAAATACCTTACCAGGTACTCCAATTGCTGCAAGAACCGGGTAAAATATGACCTTTATCAGAGTCGGTTCTAAAGCAAACACTATCTGTATGAAGAGAATTTCTTCAGATGGTTGAGATGATCAATACAACTGCAATATTGCAAAGGCAAATAAAACGGTGGTTTACGTAGGCTGTAATGATCTCTGGTGACCCTATTAATTTGCATGCCTAGTTTTATTAGTTGCAGGCTGTTGAACAAACACGCTCTACATTTTCATCACCAAACCCACTAGGTAATTACAGAAATAGCAGATGGGGACACCTTTGGGAGCAAGATCTGCAAGTGCTCAGCGTGACATATTCTGACTGTAATCCAGATATACAATGCGGGACATTTCGAAAGCAAGCCCATCGTTGTGCCTTTTGTATTTGAAATTTGGATTGAGTTCTTCCATTTTCTCTTCTTCTAAAGTTCTAACTCTCCCAATTCCCCTTTTGCAGTCTCTCTTAATCCCTTGCTCTGTCCCTTTCAGTCTGAAAATTCCTATCATCGGTCCTCTTCATCTACATCTCTAACATTCTCCACATCTCCCATTTACTTTCTACTTAATTCTTCTCTCATTGTCCTTCCCATTGTCCCTGAGTGGTTCTGTCCTCTTTATGAATACCTAGTCGGGGCATTTCTTCCACTTTCTGTCTCTAGTATCTCATTTTTTCCCCTTTGGTTCTGTTTGCTTCATTCCTTCTTTCGTCACTTGTCTTCTTTTGACTCCTGTTTTGCATAGTCCTGATCATGAGCAATTTCTCGTTGTTGCTTTTTCTCTCAGTGCCTTAGACACATTATTTCTAATGCCCTCTCTAGCTGTCTCTGCTGTTTCCCGTACCAATGGTCCATCAGCTCTTTCATATGTCCACCTTCACCATTTTGTGAAAACTCAGACGATATAGCTTTGCGTGCGCAATCCTGTTTGAAAGGTCGATAATCCGAGGGCACAGATTTAAGACTATTGGCATACGATCCAGAGGCAATATGAAGAAAGTTATTTTTTATGCAAGAAATAGTTAGGATTTGGGATTCAGTGTATCATAGAGTGGTGGATACAAATTCAGGTGCAGCCTTCAAAAGAGAATGGGCTAATTACTTTAAAGACCAAAATGCATGGATATGGCAAAAGAGCGGGTGAAATTAACTGCAATGCCTTTTTGAAAGAGCCAGAAAACACTCGATGGGCTGAATGGCCTCCTTCTTTGCTGTATGAATGTATTGTTATTTGGGTAGGATAGATAGATAGATAGATAGATGACAGACATTACGAATTGCATGATAACTATCAGATGCAACAGAGATGGGTCTCATGGATTCAAAGGAGCAGTCTACCCACTGTATATGGCACGAAATTACAATCACACAGTTATTCGAAACTCTGAATTTCTGCAGGTGAGTTTTCAGCTCCTGTCTGCAAGGATTTAGCCACTGTTCTTCTCCAACAGCAGTTCCCTCTCAATCCGAACTCCACGTGTGCGGACTTCATCACAAGGTATACGTCTCCAGAAGCACCTCAGATTTATTTAAGTTGCCTTGCTGGCGTGGATTTACCAGCCTTTGCTTTATCTGAGTTCTTCAGTGACAACCTGTGCACTGTGACCGGGTTTGGTTAGCTGGGTCTTTTAGTTAATAGAAACAACTTTTGGATTCAGCCATCATTTTCTTATGCTTGCCTGCGCTCTAGTCCTTCCTGTTCTGCCTGATCTGGGTAAGACTCTGCTTCTGTTTATCTGGTTGCAACCAGTGTTCATTTACTTGGAAAGTGGGAGTTTATTTTTCAGTTCTGTTTCAGTTTTTAGGTTCCATCCCTGCTGCATTCTTAGCTATCCTTTTGATTAGGCTCTACCTTAAAAAAGAACAGCTTTGCAATCACGGAACCCAGCACACATCCCTTTTGGGAAAAAAAGATCTTTACCATGATAAGGCTTTATTTGCAATACTTCAGAAATACAGCAAGTTTTCTACATCATAAACATTTCACTGGGGAGGTTCCTACATACAGTCAGCATTTTCATATTCTACAATCACATTTTTCGAATTTACAAAATCATAAGAGCTTAACCAATAAGAAAACCAAGTGAATGTGACAATAAGGATTATCAGAATTCAAACATCATCGAATAGATTTAACATAACTCAGAACCTTCCTTCAGTCTTGCACCCTTCTTTTGCACTCTGCACAGAGCATCAGCAATTACATTGCTTTTTCATGTAACATGGAACATGTTTGACGTAAATCGCTTTAACATTAACCACTAATGAAATAACCTGAACCTCTTTGTTGAGAACCTTTCTAGAAACACAAGTCAGTTGAGGTCGACATAAAAATATTGAAGAGCCAGTACAGGACATAAAAAAACACTCTTCCTCAATGGTCGAATACTTTCTTTGATGCTTATTAATCTTCCTTGAGAAGTAAATGAAGAGCCGTTTCATACCAGCATTATCATCACAGAGCAGCATCTCTCCTACCCCTATATCACCATCCCTTGACTGTCGCTGGGTCAAAATCCTGGAACTCCCTTCCTAACAGCATTGTTAGTGTACCTACCTGACATGGACTGCAGCGGTTCAAGAAGGCAGCTCACCGCCACCTTCTCAACGGCAATTAGTGTTGGAAAATAATGCTGGCCTGGCCAGCGACTCCCATATCCCATGAATGAATAAGAATAATTTTTAAAATGCGATATCCAGAGAACCTCACTTCGCTTGTTACTAGGGCTGTCGATTGTTCAGGTATTTTGACTATGGGGCCAGTTCAATCTCTGTAAATTGCAATTCTGGGCCTGGAAATGTTCCATGCTCCCTGTAATGGGTGGTGTACTGGAATGTTCAACCATCAGCGTACTCTGAGCTACCGGGTATGCAGAGTAACATAAAAAACTGGGTTATTGAGCCTTTGAAGCTTTAGAATATCTTGGGACTTACAAATGGTCTGCATACCTGTGGATATGCAGAGGGGCTGAACACTAGAGGCTATTGGGCGTATGGAAGGTCAGTATACCTTTAAAGAACACTGATGCTAATGGATCGATAGAGCGTCATAGTACTCGTGGTTATTGGACCCGCACAGGCTGCGAAGACTGCATTTAGCAAATTGTCATAGTATCCTGAGCTGCTGGGTTTAGAGACGTTGACGTGTATAGACGTCTCCCTCGGTCACAACATGTATTTAAAATGTCCCACTGACCGATATACTGTTTTTCTCCCAGAGTAAACACTCCAACCCGGTTTCTTTGATCAAGAACAAAATTATTAGTTTATTATAAATGAATTCTTACCCAAAAACGAAGTGAAACATGCACACACATGAAAATATTAAAGCCCTTATTTCTCCTAGCCCTTACAGACAAACAGACACACCGGTTAACTGGAAAAAGAATATAAAGCATTATTGTTGATAGCTGTTACAGAGAAATAGAAGGACTTAAAAAAACACAGGCTGAAAAGAGGTATGGAAAGATGTCCTTTGTTTTGTTTAGGCGACCCAATTGCGTCTAGATGGCTGTCAATGGGATCTTCCTGGAACCGTTCTTCCCAGGTGATGTTGATGATCAGTTTAGGTTGGCTTTCCAAGAGATGCAGCTACAGAAGGCTCTAATAGGTTTTACAGCAGGAATGCAGCAACAAGATTTTCGTCCCCACACATTCGATGCAGGGTTTCTTCAAATGCAAGGGGATATTGGAAACACACTTGATGCAGGATTGCTTCTCAAGGGGAAGAGGTGAGCTGTCTTCTCCTGGCAGGTAAAGAAGCAACTGTATTTTCTAACTGTTCAAATTAAAATAAAGCTTTTTTCCAGAAAGCAAGCCTCCTGACAACCAGAAGCTTGGCTTCTCAATGTTTTGTAAACAGCTGTCCAAGTCCAGAGCGACTCCTTCTGTTTTACTTTATTTGAAAACAGGTGCCTTCCAGTTACTGGTTACCACTCAAACTCAGTCCAAACCTTCTGATGAAATCCTTTAAAAAGGTAACGCCCAAAGTCCCAGCATCTACGGAACACTTTTCAGTTTTACAACACAAATTCTTAAAATTTAACAAATGTAAATGAGAAAAAAACGTTTTAACACCTGTAATATTCAGAATCCCTGCAGAAGTGAAATTAGTGGACACATTCATTTCAGTCTCCATTGAAATCATCGTCCTTTTTAATATTATGTTAAATAATTCTTAACTGGGATGATTTTATAATATATTGGAAGTCTTATATATGTCCCATCTACATTGTAATTGTTGATCTCCACATTTTGAACTTAGTTATGCCCTTTGAATAATGCCGGTGAAGCAGAGCTTCAAGTTTAATTAACCAGCTCCTTCAGAGAAATCCCATGGCACCAGTGAAGCCAACATCTCTACAAGCCAAATTATCAATAACTTTGTTACTGTGTACCAAAGTAATAGCAAATCACAAGATTATTGAAATAATAAACATTGAAAGCATACCTTTATGATTGGAACTGAATTAGATCGGGGAACTCCTGGGAATATTTCCGTATTAGAATAATGTAATCATAGAATGGTTACAGAATTGAAGGAGGGAGCGCGACCCGTTCAGTCCATGCCAGTTGTCTGTAACAGCAACGCAGATACCACCACCAGCCCGCTCCACCACCCCCACCCCCCCCCCACCCTGCTGCGATAAATTATCCCCATAGCCCTCTGTTCAGGTACATATCCAATTCCCTTTTGAAAACCACAATTGAATATGTCTCCACCACACTCTAAGCAAGTGAATTCCAGAGCCTGGCCATTCCCTGCACAAAAAAGGTTTTACCTCATGTTGCTGTTGGTTAAGTTGCTGATGGCCTTAAATCGCCTCAATCATGGGAATAGTTTCTCTCTACTCCAAGACACCCCATGGTTGTGAACACTTCTATTAAATCATCTCAAGCTTCTTTTCTTCTTTAATCACTTGTTCTAAAATAGAGGGAATTCACTTCCTTCCGAAAGTGAGGTGTCAAGTTTTGGGTATAATGCTCCCAATTAGGTCGAAAGGAATTTTATGAAGGTTTATCATAACTTCCTTGTTTTGTGTTCTATACCTCAATTCATAATTGTTCATGCAAGTAATTTTAACCACCTTCTCAAACTGCTTTCCCAACTTTAACGATTTGTACACCTCTGCCAACAGGTGTCATTGATTCTGCACCCACTTTATAATTGTTACCTTTATTTTACATTTCCTGACCTCGATCATCATTCCAAAATGTACCAATTCACACTTCTGTGCATATTTTTCATTTGTCACATGTCCATCAATTCCACCAGCCTTTCTATGTCCTCCTGAAGCCGATCATCATCCTTACCACTGTTCATAACACTTCTGAGCTGTGTGTCATCCACAAATTCTGAAATTGTGCCCTTCATTTTGAGGTCATTACTGTGTATCAAAAAAGGCAGTTACCTCAGTACTGA
Organism: Heterodontus francisci; assembly: GCF_036365525.1. Classification (NCBI taxonomy): domain Eukaryota; kingdom Metazoa; phylum Chordata; class Chondrichthyes; order Heterodontiformes; family Heterodontidae; genus Heterodontus; species Heterodontus francisci. Next base: position 24,948,059 of record NC_090398.1, on the reverse strand, counting down.
CACCTGGAAAACAACAGTACATGCACACCTACCGTCCGAAAATGAAACCTTCACTATTATTCTATTTCTAGTCACTCAGCAAATTTCATATCTAAGCTGCCACTTTCCATTTTATTCCATGGACTTCGAATTTGCTGCCATGTCTATTATGCAACACTTTATCAAACGACTTTTGGAAGTCAATATACGCCAGATCAGCAGCAGTGCCCCTCACCAACCCATGTTGTTACCACATCAAACAAAAAACTCAATCAAGTTAGTTAAATTAGATTTTTGTATCACGTACCTATGCTGGCTTTCATCAATTAATTGTCCAAATAACGTTAATTTAGTCCTGATTAACGTTTCAAAAAGCATTCACACCACCACGTTTAACTTGAGTGACCTGAAGTTCCCGTGTTTATCCTTACACTTATTTTTGATCAATAGTGTATCAGTTGCGATTACCCTGTGCTCTCGACCAACCTCAATATCAACGGAGGATTACAAAATTATGGCCATTAACTCTCCCAGTTTCCATCCTTACTTCCCATAGCATCCTCGAATGCATCTCATACTGTCCTGGTGATTTATCATCTTCATCTTCAGCCAGGTTTTCAAACACATCCTGTTTATTAATTTTCACCCATCCACATCTCGACTACTGAATATTTTACTGTGACATTCGCAGAATCTACCTTGGTAAAGGCAGAAAAAGATTGCAGGAGGTCATGTCAGGAGCAACACCAGGCAGACCTAAAGATGATATGCCATCCTGTTGAAGTTCCAACACAGGAGGATTGCATGCTAAACAGCAGAAGCAGCATGCAATAGGCAGGGCTGACAATCCCACAACCAACGGATCAGATCTTAGTTCTGCATTCCTGCCACATCCAGCTGTCAATGTTGGTGGACAATTAAACAACTGATAGCATGAGGCGGCTCCACAAATATCGCAATCCTCAAAGACAGAGGGGGAGCTCAGCCCAACAGTGTAAAAGACAAAGCTGAAGTATTTACATAAATCTCCAACCAGACAGGGCGATGGATGATGCATCTCCGCCTCCTCCTGAGTCCCCAGCATCACAGATGCCTGTCTTCAGCCAATCCTATTCACTCCACGTGATATCAAGAAACGGCTGAAGGCATTGGATACTGCAAGGTCTATAGGCCCTGACAACATCCCGACAATAATAATGAATACTTGTGCTCCAGGACTACCCACACCAAAAATCAAGCTCTTCCAGTGCAGCGACAACACTGGCATCGACCTGGCAGTGTGCAAAATTTCGCAGGCATTTCCTGTGCAAAAAAAGTTCTAACCAGGCCAAATACTGCCCAAATGGTCTACTCCCAATCATCAGCAAAGGAATGGAAGGTGTCGTTGACAGTGCTATCAGGGGGCACTTGCTCAGCAATAACCTGCTCATGCTCAGTTTGTATTCCGTCAATACTACTCTGTTCCCGACGTCTTTACAGCCTTGGTCCAAACACGGTCAAAAGAGCTGAACTCCAGAGGTGAGATGAGAGTGATTGTGCTTGACATCAAGGCAGCACTTGACTGAGTATGGTATCAAAGAACGCTAGCAAAACTGGAGTCAGTGGGAATCGGGCGGACGGGGTGGGGGTTGCTGTCCGCTGGTTTGAGTCATGCCTGGCACAAAGGAAGATGGTTGTGGTTGCTTGAGGTGAATTATCTCAATCCCAGGAAATCACTGCAGCAGTGGCTCAGGGTGGTGTCCTCGGTCCAACCTTCTTCATCTGCTTCATCAATGATCTTCCCTTCATCAGAAGATCGGAAGTGGGGATGTTCGCTGATGATTGCGCAATGTTCAGTACCATTCGCAACTCCGAAGATACTAAATCAGCCCGTGTTGATATGCAGAAAGACCTGGACAATATCCAGGCTTCGGCTGATAAGTGGCAAGCCGCACTGGCGCCACACAGATGCCAGTCAATAACCCATCTGAAATAAACGAGCGTCTAACCATCTCCCCTTAATATTCAATTGCATTTCCATCGCTGAAACTCCACTATCAGCATCCTGGGGTCACTATTGACAAGAAACTGAACTGGACCATCCACATAAATTCTGTGCCTGCAAGAGCAGACCAGAGGCTGGGAATCTTGCGGTGACTAACTCACCTAATGTCTGCCCAATGCCTGCCACAAGGCACAAGTCAGAACTTTGATGGAATGCTCTCCTCATGCCTGGATGGGTGCATCTCCAACAACACTAAAGAAATGCAACATAACCCCGGACAAAGTACCCGCTTGATTGGCAACCCATTCATCTCCTTCAAAATGTACTCCCTCCATCACTGACGCACAGTGGCAGCAGTGTGTATTATCTACAAGATGCACTGCAGAAACTCATGGAGGTTCCTTTGCCAGCGCCATCCAAACCCGTGACCTCTAAAACCGAGAAGGACAAGGGCAGCAGATGGATGGGAACATCATCACCTGTAAGTTCCCCTCCAAGCCACACACTGTCCTGACTTGGAACTATATCGCCATTCCTTCTTTGTCACTGGGTCAAAATCATGGAACTGCCTTCCTCACAGCACTGTTGGGATACCTACACCCCCAAGAATGCAGCAGTTCAAGAGGCAGCTCACCACCACCTTCTCCAAGGCAAGTTCGATGGGAAAAAAATGCGGACCTAGCCAACAGCGCCCACAACCCCGAACAAATAAAACAAATAAAAAGATATACTCATTTAGTACCTCAAAAGTGGCCTCTACCACCAAGCGTAAATCCATCTTTTATATCCCTAATCGACTCCACCTCTCCTCTTAGCATCTTTTTGCTACTTATGTGGTTGCAGAAAACTTTTGGATTCCCTTTTCTACTCGCAGCCAATCTGTGCTCATGCTCTCTCCTCGCCTCTCTGATATCTTTATTCAATTCTCCTCTGACCTTTGTACATTCAGCCTGGTTCCCACTTGTATTATCAACCTGACGTGTCACTCACATTTTTTCTCTGCTTCACCACGATTTCTATCTCCTGTGTCATACAGGGAACTCTGGCGTTGTTTGCCCTACCGTCCACCTCGTGGGAATGTACCTCCACTTTCCCAAACCATCTCCTCTTCAAATGTTTGTCATTGTTCTGTGACAATATTGTTTGCCAGTTTTTGATTCTGATTAACCTTGTGCAGTTCCATTCTCACCCCATTGAAATTGGCTCTCCTCCAATTAAGAACTTATACTCCAGATTTCTCCTTGTCCTTTTCCATGGCTAACCTAAACCTTTTGCTACGATAAAAGCTGCTTCTTTAATGTTGCTCTATTGACACTTGATTCTCTTGACCCACCTCATTCCACACAATCAGATCAGGCACTGACACCTTCCTCACTGAGCCGGAAGCATACTGATCAAGAAAATGTCCCTTGGCACATTTCAAAAACAGCTTTGTCCTTTACACTATTACTATCTCTGTCTGTGTTAGGATAATTAAATGCCTATATTATCATGAGTCTATAGTTTTTACACATCTATGTCATTTCCCTGAAAATGTGACTTCCTCATTAGTTCGTGGTCTATACAATACATGTGTCGTGCAATGGATCCTCTATTGTTTTTAAATCTAGCAAAATAGTTTCTGTCTTTGACCGTTTCAAAGCATCCTCTCTCTCCAGCACTGCAATATTCTCCTTAATCATTACAACCCGCCATCCTTCATTCGGTCCTTCCATATCTTTCCTGAACAGCTTGTATGTAGGAATTATTAGTACACATTCATGCCATATTTTGCGCCATTACACTACCATCACCACACCATCTTATTTGCATGTGGCTGTTTGTGTCTGCAGCTCAACAACCTTATTTACCATATTCCATGTGTTTACGTACATGCACTGTAAATCTAAATTAGACATAATTGCAAAACATCTTTGTCTGACCCCACTAACAGCTTATTATTTCTTAGTCCTCGCTTCAGGACTTCAAATTCTTGGTAAGGTTTTAGCCTCTGAGTCACAAGGTGCAGGCTTCGAACACTGATCACTGAGCTTCAGCTCTGACTCCTGTCATAATATCCAGTGGGATACTCCTCATGGAGATAACAGAATCATTACCAGCACATGCTGCTGTAAGCAAAGGCAGCAGTGTTTATGATCTGAAATTGTGGAACTCTATGTTGTTTGCCTAAATTTGCAAAATTCTTAATGGAAAGATAAGGTGGTGTTCCTTGAGATTAGCTGGATCATGATTGGCTTCAGTTATCAAGGAGAGAAAAGCCAGAGTGGGATTAGAATGGAGAGTTAAACTAGCAAGTGACTAGAAGCTCCGGTTCATGCTTGCAGACTGGAGAGAGGTGCTCAGAAAAAAAATTATCACTCATTCTGCAGTTGATTTCCCTCATGTAGCAGAAGCTGTATTGTGAACAGTGAATATAGCACAATACATCGAAAGAAGTACGTGTAACTCACTATTTCATCTGAACGGCGTGTTTGAGACAGCACAGTGGGAATTGAAACTCCTGCACTCGTTTACCTATGTGCTTATTAATAGTCATTTTGTAGTACTGAAGCTGAGAATTGCTGAAAATCGAGACATGTTGTCAAAGCTTTTCGTCTTGCACTCATCAGGACAATACCTGAGAATAACAAATGCAAGGGAAATCAATAACTTATACTGCATGAGAAGTGAGTGTTGATTGCTTGGCAAATGAACTCTGAGTGGTAGAGGCGTTGCCATGGAGAATGCAACAGTTTACAGTGACTGACAGTTGACTGCCAAGCTTTGTTTAAAATTTAAACCAGGCAGCTTGACTCTGATTGGTCAAGGCATTGCTCCGAGGAATGAACCAACGAATGGCTGTCCCTTATTTTGTTCAGCTGAAACAGGCGCAATGTGTGTACATGTTCTTTCTGTCTGGAAAGAAGAGGGCCCTGTATATTAATATCTGTAGCTTCCAGTACACACAAATGCGCCATTCTGCGAGCCCTACTGACTATCATAAATTGTTTGTCAGCAGAATTCCTAGCCCACTACGGCTTATTTAGCAAATGTTGACCAACTGTGGAATCGCACTTAATGTTGGAAACTGCATTTTATGTTTTGCAAGCATGGGCTGGTTGGGTACAGCTTGCAGCTTTCCCCTCGTGAACAGTAGAAGGGACATATTGTTTGATACAATGTACCAGTCTTTGGAGCGTAAGGCCCACATACCTAGCATCACACTGGCATTGAAATTCATATATGTCATGACTCATTTGTGTGATAGGCAGGATGTATTTTTAGCTTGACTGAAGCATCTTGTTAGTGGCGGACACCTCACATGTTGCTGCTGCATTGTAGAAGTGTGAAACAGCTAACTTTACCTGTCACTCAAATTTGTGAGATACAATACCCTTCCAAGGTAATTTGAGGTAGAATGGGCACTTTTCAGGGACGAAAATGGGGGTCTGAAGACGAAAAGCTTCAACAACATGTCTCTATATGCTTATTCATCGCACTCGGGATCGGCACAGTGGCGCAGTGGTTGACACCTCAGCCTCACAGCTCCAGCGACCTGGGTTCAATTTTGGGTATTGCCTGTATGGGGTTTGCAGGTTCTCTCTGTGACTGTGTGGGTTTCTGCTGGGTTCTCTGGTTTCCTCCCACAGCCAACGACTTGCAGGTTGATAGGTAAATTGGCCATTGTAAATTGCCCCTAATGGAGGTTGGTGGTAGGAGAATGGTGGGGATGTGGTAGGGAATATGGGATTAATGTCGGATTAGTATAAATGGGTGGTTGATGGTCAGCACAGACTCAGTGGACCAAAGGCCCTGTTTCAGTACTGCATCTCTCTCTGACTCTGGGGTAACGCCCCGACAACTTGTTCAAACATTACTCTTACTTTTACGTAAAACAAATCATGGTCGGTAATCCTTCATTCTGTAATTATAGTCAAATGACTAGATGCAGTTCGTGACTTCAAAATGTGACGTCTGTTTGCAGAGAATTGATTGTTTTGCAACCTGAAAAAAAAATAAACAAGTTACCAAAATTGAGTGAACTGTTCCATTTACTGCGAATAGCGACATTGTTAAATTCATTCAATGTAAATATGTTTAAGAATCTTGAAATGTGAAAGAAACAAATCTTCCACAACTAAAGACTTTTCCTATAACACATCTATGAAAACTAAGATAGGAAAATATGTTACTCTTAATTAATATATTTTAACAAAGAAACTCACCTAATTTCCTTCAGATTCGTACTAGTCTGGTAGAGCTGGAGAAATGTGGGAACGGATTTGTCAGTCAGTCTGTTGGACTGTTCACTGCGCTGATTATCGTTACTCAGGTCCAGCTCCATCAGTGAACCATTTTTACTGATGGCGGAGACCAATTTTGCTGCACAATCATCTGTGAGAGCATTTGACTTTAACCTAGAGTGATTAAAAAAACAGATTTTATAAAACATCAATGCACGTGCTTAAATATACACCAATTGCAAATAACTATACTGGAATTCCAAAATCGTGGGGCAAAAACTGCTCAAGAAAATTGCATGTTCTCTGTTTCTAAATTATTTTCGTCCTAATACAAATTGACAAATGAGATTGGTCAATCATCATTACCAGGGTAATGAGAATTCTTGATGATAAAGAACTCTGGTTGTTCCGTCGATATTTAAACAGAAATTACTCACTCAAGTGTCTGTACTTTGCAATCATTTTTCTCCAGAACTTTAAAGAGGCATTTCACTCCTGAATCTTGAAGATTATTCTCGTTGAGTCTAAACTCAAATAAGAAAGTCAATAATAAATATAGAATAATGAAACAGACATGAAATATTCATAATTAAATCTATTTTACATGGAATACATTGCCCTTCCAAAACGCCAATATCAGACCCAGAATCCAAATGCCTATTTGATTTGCACTAAGGGTTTTCATTATAGCGCCTGTGTTATAATCAGTTACCATCACCCAGTACATTTGTTTAACTCGAAATTTACTCCATTGCTTGGGGTAAAGATTTACCCACACATTATCAAACGAATACGTGTAAAATGGGCTTAAACCAGAAAATGATGGAAATGCTCAGCAGGTCAGACAGTAACGATGCTGAGGAATCAAAATTTACCTTCCAGCTGCTGATCCTAAACTTCTGATCCGTTGTCATGTTAACTTTCCTGCCCATTCCCATTCTGAACTCTCTGTACTTTTATTCCACAATATTGGAAGGAAACTCACGGGAAACTTAAGAAACTTATTAGATTAGGCATTTTTCCGCCTTCCAGACACAACATGGAATTCAACAATTACAGATCATAACCACTATTCCTATTTTTTCAGACAGCATGTGATGGTAGTGACTCTGTTGCTCGTATTTACAACTCCTGTTGAATATCTTCTATTTCGTTACGTTCTATTAAGGCACTCCCCCAGCTTTTTGACTAGTCTATTGATCCCTTTCTGTCATTCCCTCACTCCTGCCTACTCAATAACCTTAACCCTAACCCTTTGATAGCACCTTACAAACCCAGGACCTCTACAACCTAGAAGGACAAGGGCAGAAGATGCATGGGAATACCCCCACCTGCAAGTTCTCCTGCAAGACACACATCGCCTTGACTTGGAACGATATTGCCGTTCCTCCACTGTCGCAAGGTCAAAATCCGGGAACACCCTTCCTGCAGCACTGTTGGTATAACTACATCACTTATTTCTAACCTTTGCCATTTCAGACGAAATGCCAATAACCTGAATTGTTTGCTCTGTTTCTCTCGACAAAGTCGTTACATGACCTACTGAGTAAGTGCAGAATTTTCGGTTTACATTTCATATTTCCTGTGCAGTATTTTCCTTTTGTCCATGTAAAATAGTGGCTGGCAGCAGGAATTCTGTAAACTTGTGGTCTGCCATGAACAGGAATACAATGGATGCTTTCCGCAGCAGATGCTCGTCATCAAAAGAAAACAAAGGGTAAAACCAAAGACCTTACCTCTGACATTATTATTTTAAAGAAATTTAGCTATATGATACACAAAGGTTCACAAATATAAGTGAATGATAAGCAAAACATGCCACATTTTTCTGCGCAGTCTATTGGCGAATCTAATTAAGTTATTGTAATGGATCCCTGGATTGTGCATAAAGACTGATGGAGTTTCACTCAGCCTCACTTTCCTTCCCTTCCGGCCTCTGATGATGCGTTAATCCAGTGGCATCACTGGAAATAATTACATATAGGTGGAAGAATCGCAGCTGTGAACCCATTTAACTAGCTTTTTGGCACAATTGAGATTAACAACAGCATTATTGATTTGGAAAATGCAATCCTATCGAGGAATGAGAAATGAGAGTACATATATACCTCACTTGTAATATAATCAAACGGCACAATAAAACAAATTTTTTTCCTGTTTTAAACAACTAAGTATTTGCTTACCAACAATAGGCAGTGACAGAACAGTCTGTTAACACAGATTTAAGGTATTTGCTTAAAATATAGATGTAGGATGATGAGTTGTTTTAACTCAGTGAGTTTTTATAATATCGAATGCACTGCGTGAAAGACTGGCGAAATCACATTCAATAGTAACTTTCAAAAGGAAACATGATAAATATTTGAAGAGTTGAAGATTGCATGGCTATGGCGAAGAGCAGGGGAATGTGTCTAATTGGATACTATCGAAGAGACATCACAGGCACCACAGGCAATCGAGAGCACCACATTGTGAAAGGTGTGCGTTGGATTCGGAAGTTAGATGGCCAACTTCATATCTGATTGAGTAAAATGAACACCACTGCACTCTCAAGTATTACCAGAACAGCCAATCTGACTACGTCTCTCATCATTCCATTTAGAACAACGGAGAACTGAATGAAAGAATGTGTTCAATAATTGATCGAATTCAGTTAATTTTCTTTGCTTATCATTCATAACATACCACGTTTAAATAAAACAAATATTGTTTATAATTATATTTATCGATTTGTTTAAATACCTGAGTTTTTTACATTTGTGCAGTATGGACTGCAGTTGATGGATGCCTGCATCTTGTACACCACAAGTACTGAGATCCATCTCTTCAATTATTTCAAGGTTCATTAATACAGGAGACAGAACCGCACAGTCATAAGGTTTCAGAGGACACTTTGTAAACTTAATTTTCTTTATCGGTGCTAATGCGGCTTCCATCAGATTTCTGTCTTCAAATTCAGCAAAGGAATGACACATATTTAAGAATTTCCGTTGGCTTTGCCCGTCATCCAAGTTCTGAGCGCACGTTTTGACATTCCGTGTGAGCCACTCCGACACAGGCTGTGTTACTTCAGCAGGAAATTTACCCAATTTCGACTCAAGCTGATCAGTTGACTTTCGTGAGGAAAGACCAACAAGAAAACGTGAAAATGAATTGAATCTGTCATCACCGCATCTGTATCCTTCATCAAGCAGTTGTTTTAGTTCATTTGGTTTTGTGCTTAGACTTTTCATAAGTGCAGCAACAAAGTCCTGCATCATGGTGTCACGGAATTTGTAGGCAACACTGCCTAGATCATTGTCTCGAATCTTCACTATAAACGCAGTGATAAAATTGGAATGTTCGAGTTCGAGCTCATTGAATTTGTCTGCTTCAAAAACAGCTGATTTTTTCCCAATTCCATGGTAGGCCAACTCGCCCAGTTTCAGCAGGTTATTGAGAGTGTTTTCTGCATCATAGCCACATCTATTTAAAAGATTTTCAAAGTAAACAGTGTACAAACGTGTGCTGGTTATGGGTTGCCTTTCTCGCTCTTCTGCTGTCTTATGCGACTCCGCTAAGGAGCAGCAGACTAAGCAATACAGAGGGTTATAGTACAGGGTGTCCAGTGTGTCGTTCCACTTAATTGTTTCGATTGTCTCTCTTTCCAGGTTTGGATCTCTCAAGTAACGTTGGAAATATTGCTTGACTTTCTCAGGGCTGAAACCCAGAATTTTGAACCTTCGATGTATGTTTGCATTTCCCAGAGATTCCAGTTTCCACGGCCGGCTCGTGATCAGCACTGAACAGCCTTTCAGCAACTGCCCTTGTATGAGGCAGCGGACAATGTCTGAAACCAAGCAGCAACACTCGGGATCGGGACATTGATTTTGAGGTGCGTTGTTTCTCTCAACATCTGTGAAATCCACGGTTTGCTCAAATTCATCCAAATCATCAAATATAAACAATATTTTTCTGGGTTCTTTCCACAGCTTCTCCAGATGATTTCGCAAATAGGGGTATGAATTCAGGATCAACCTTGATAGGGTTGTTCGGACTTTTATTAAAGTTAATTGGCTAAACTTGAAATGAAAGACAAATTTAAATTGACGGTATATTTTCCCTGTGGCCCAGTCACGGATTATCTTCTGTATTATGGTGCTTTTCCCGATCCCTGCATCACCAAATACTATAGTTGTCCGAGTTCTGTCTATTGTAGCGTCTTTGCTTCCCAACAATTGATCGAGCTGAACGTTTTCGGGTACATTCCCGATATTTGGCCCCTGTTTCTCTTCAAGCTTTCTCCCTTGCGCCTTCAGTTCAGTTTCAACCATTTGCGGCTCTCCAAGAGAAGGAACAATCATTACTTCAGTGTAATGCTCATCAAGTAAACATGTCTTGGACATTTGATTTTCTCCAGTAACTTCCAATATTGTCGTTTGTTCTTGAAGAAATGTTTTGTGCTGGCGCTCTATGCCTGAAATATGAAAACGTTAAGAATTTTGTTAGTACAGTAATTGTAATTGAGGAGAAAAAATAAGTAATCTAGTAAAACAGTGAAAGAAAGTTAATGTCATGGAAACAAGAAACCATGTTAAGTGGAGCAAAATAAGAATGTAAGTACATGAGAAATAGGAACTGCAGTAGGCGATTTGGCTCTTTGAACATTCTCAGCCATTCAACAAGTTCATGGCTCATTTTCTCCACCTTGCTGCACTCTCCCAATTTCCTTCAAACACAACATTCTAGCGATTTTTGTCTTGAATATGATCAACGATTGGGATTCTTCAGCTCCCTGGAGTGGACAATTTCTACGACTCATCAAGCATTAAAGTAAACATTCCTCCTGATCTCAGCCCTAAATGTCCAACCCCTTGTTCTGAGATTGTCACTCCTTTTTGTAGATTCCCCAGCCAGAAGAATATTTTTCCTGCATTTATCCTGCCAAGCCACTTACGGATTGCATATGTGTCGATTCGTTCGCCTCTCATTGTTCGAGAATCCAAAAATATAGGTCCAGTCTACTCAATCTCTCCTCATGGGAGAATTTACTCATCCAAGGAACCACTCTTCTGAACCTTCTGCACACCCCCATGATGCCAAAATTTCACATGGTACTACAAGAATTACCTCACCAATGCCTGGTATAATTGTAGTAAGACAGCTTTACTCTTATACACAGTTCCCTTTTCACAAAAGCGAAAAAAAAGATGCATTTCCTAAATGCATGTTCTACCTGTATGTTATCTTTTTGTGATTGAAGCTTAATGGCACCCATGTGTTTCTGAATGCAAACATCTGCCAATATGTCACCATTCAAACAAAAAGGTGTTTTAAAAAAAATATTTTTTCTGACCAAAGTGGATAAATTAACACTTTGGCACGTTGTATCTCACATGACATCCATTTGCCCATTCACCTAGCCTGCTCTAAGGGACGACAGTATTAGTGTGATCGAAGCTTATAGTTGGAATTTGCGAGGCTATCAAATCTAGGATCACCGGTGGTTTAAATGAAATACATAAAGTTATGATATTTGCAGATGCACAGGAAAATGACTGAATCAATACAGCATGCATTGTGAAGACTCAAATTTGTTTTTCCAGCTAAATTAAACTGTTAACAACTGCAAGCTTCTTTCATTATAGATGGACAGATTGACTGGCGAAAAACAATTTATGCTATGGAATGTTTAGCAAGAAACAAAAATCAGAAAAGTAGCACAATCGTCTGGACCCAATAACCAGGCATGCTTCAGAGATTTCTTTCGTGCTGATGAGAAGTGAGAATTTTGGAGAAGTTTCATGTGCATGAAGCATGGAGTCATGGAGTCTGGAAAAGCGAAGGTGACATGACTTACCTTCCGATGGTTGAGCGGAGAGCATTTCAGGCGCTTCCGGGTCTGAAAAAAAGTAAACAGTGACATCACTGGAACGCTGCAGGTGATTGGTTGATGAGTAACAGCTCTAAGTGCCTGGAAATTGTTCATAAATCAGGGGAATCCAAGTTAAGGGGAATCAAATAAAATGTAAGAACATGATATGTACGAGCTGCAGTATGCGATTGGCCCTTTGAACATTCTCAGCCATTCAGCAAGTTCATGGCTGATGCTCTCCACCTTGCTGCACTCTCCCTGTCTCCGTTAATTTCCTTCGAACACAAAATTCTGGCGACTTTTGTCTTGAATATGATGAACGATTGGGATTCCTCAGTTCTCTGGACAATTTCAACGACTCATCAACCATTAAATTCAATATTCCCCCTGATCTCAGTCCAAAACGTACCACCCCTTTTTCAGCGATTGTCACTCCGTTTTGCAGATTTCCCAGCCAGAAGAAATATTTTTCCTGCATTTATCCTGTCAAGCCCCTTACGAATTGTACGTGTTTCGTTCGCCTCTCATTGTTCTAGAATCCAAGAATATAGATCCAGTCTACTCAATCTCTCCTCATGGGAGAATTTACTCATCCAAGGAACCACTCTTCTGAACCTTCTGTGCACACCCATGATGCCAAAATTGCACATGGTACAACAAGAATTACCTGACCAATGCCTGGCATAATTGTAGTAAGACAGCTTTCCTCTTATATACAGTTCCCTTTGTCACAAAAACTAAAAAAACTATGTGTTTACTAATTGCTTGTTTTTCCTGAATGTTTTCTTTTTCATGATTGAAGTACAATGGCACCCATGTGTTTCTGAATACAAACATCTGCCAATCTAAAACCATTCAAAAAAATTATGTTTTCCCTCCAAAGTGGATAAATTAACACTTTGGGAATTTGTATCTCACATGAGGTGCATTTGCCCATTCACCTAACCTGCTCTAAGGGATGATGGTATTTGTGTAATCGAAGCTTATGGTTGTAATTTTCGAGGCTATCAAACCTAGGATCATCGGTGGTTTAAATGAAATACAGAAAGTTATAATATATGCAGATGCACAGGAAAATGACTGAATCAAACCAGCATGCATTGTGAAGACTCAAAGTTTTTTTTCAGCTAAATTAATCTGTTAACAACTGCAAACTGCTTTCATTATAGTTGGACAGATAGACTGGCGAAAACAAAATGTTACGAAATGTTTATCAAAGATCAAAAATCAGAAAAGTAGCACAATTGTCTGGAAACCAATAACCAGGCATGAATCAAAGATTTGTTTTGCGCTGATGAGAAGTGAGAATTTTGGAGAAGCTTCATGTGCATGAAGCATGGAGTCACTGTGTCTGGAAAAGCGAAGGTAACATGACTTACGTTCCAGGAGCGGAGCGGAGAGCGGATCAGGCGATTCAGCATCTGAAAAAAAGTAAACAGTGACATCACTGGAACGCTGCAGGTGATTGGTTGGTGAGTAACAGCTGTAAGTTCCCGGAAATAGCTTAAAAATCAGGGGAAACCAAGTTAAGAGGAATCAAATAAAATGTAACATGATAAATAGGAGCTGCAGTAGGCGATTTGACCCTTTGAACATTCTCAGCCATCCAACAAGTTCATGACAGATCCTCCCACCTTGCTGCACTCTCCGTGTCTCCATTAATTTCCTTCGATCCCAACATTCTAGCGACTTTTGTTTGAATATGATCCAACGATTGGATTTCCTCAGTTCTCTGGAGTGGACAATTTCAACGACTCATCACCATTAAAGTAAATATTCCTCCTGATCTCAGTCCAAAACGTACGACCCCTTGTTCTGGATTGTCACTCCTTTTTGTAGATTTCCCAGTCAGAAGATTTTTTCCCCCTGTATTTATCCTGTCAAGCCCCTTACGGATTGTATTATGTATCAATTCGTTCGCCACTCATTGTTCTAGAATCCAAGAATATAGGCCCAGTCTACTCAATTTCTCCTCATGGAAGAATTTACTCATCCTTTTGAGGGTGGCACAGTGGCGCAGTGGTTAGCACCACAGCCTCACAGCTCCAGCGACCCGGGTTCAATTCTGGGTACTGCCTGTGTGGAGTTTGCAAGTTCTCCCTGTGTCTGCGTGGGTTTCCTCCGGGTGCTCCAGTTTCCTCCCACATGCCAAAGACTTGCAGGTTGATAGGTAAATTGGTCATTAGCAATTGCCCCTAGTATAGGTAGATGGCAGGGAAATATAGGGACAGGTGGGGATGTGGTAGGAATATGGAATTAGTGTAGGATTAGTATAAATGGGTGGTTGATGGTCGGCACAGACTCGGTGGGCCGAAGGGCCTGTTTCAGTGCTGTATCTCTAAAACTAAAACTAAAAACTAAAACAAGGACCCACTCTTTTGAAATTTCTGTGCACTCCCATGATGCCACAATTGCACATGGTACCACAAGAATTACCTCACCAATGCCTGATATAATTGTAGTAAGACAGCTTTACTCTGATATACAGTTCCCTTGGTCACAAAAGCTAAAAAAATCGATGTATTTACTAATTGCCTGTTCTTCCTGAAAGTTATCTTTTTGTGGTTGAAGTACAATGGTGCTTCTGAATGCCAACACTAATTCCATATTCCTACCATATTCATGGCTGCGGTTGCAAGGTGACCAAGGATGGGAACTGAACATCCAAGTTTATTCAATATTTAGGAAGGACAAGCAAAAAGGGAATGGAGATGGAATAGCGTTGTTAGTAAAAGAGGAAATCAATACAATGGTGTGGAAGGATATTAGAAACACGAAGGGGCAGAACACGTTGGTGGGGGTTCTATATAGACCATCAAACAGCAGTGGTGATGTAGAGGATGGCATTAAATAGCACAGTAGAGGCGCATGCAATAAGGGGTCAACTGCAATTATGGGTGAGTTTAATCTACGTGTAGATTGGGCAAACCAAATTCGCAATAACACTGTAGAGGAGGAATTCCTGGAGTGCGTTCGTGATGGTTTTGGGACCAAAATGTTGAGGAACCAACTAGACAACTGGTCATCCTAGACTGTACATTGTGTAATGAGAAAAGATTAGTTTACAATCTTGTTGTGCGAGGTCCCTTGGGGATGAGCGACCATAACATGATAGAATTATTCAGTAAGATGAAGAGTGCGAGAGTTGATTCCGAGACAAGGGCCCTGAATCTAATTAAAGGAAACTATGAAGATATGAGGTTCGAGTTGGCTGTGATAGATTGGTGAACGCTACTTAAAGGATTGACAGTGGATAGGCAATGGCTAGCATTTCAAGAGCGCATGGATGAATTACAACAATTGTTCATTCCTGTCTGATGCAAAAAATAAACAGGAAGGGTGGCTCAATCGTGGCTTACAAAAGAAATTAGGGATAGTATTAGATGCAAGGAAGAGAAATATAAAATGGCCAGAGTAAGCAGCAAACCTGAGGATTGGGAGTAGTTTAGAATTCAGCAAAGGAGGACAAAGGGATTGATTAAAAGGGGAAAATAGAGTATGACAGTAAGCTTGCAGAGAATATAAAAACTGACTGTAAAAGCTTCTATAGCTATGTGAAGAAAAAAAAAGATAAGTGAAGAAAATGTGGGTCCCTTACAGTGAGAAATGGGGGAATTTATAATGGGGAAGAAAGAAATGGCAGACCAATTAAACATATATTTTGATTCTATCTTCACAAAGGAGGACACAAATTACCTCCCAGAAATGTTGGGGAACATAGGGTCCAGAGTGAAGGAGGAACTGCATGAAATCAATATTAGTGGGGAAATGATGTTCGGGAAGTTGATGTGGTCGAAGGCCGATAAATCCCCAGGTCCTGATAATCTACATCCTAGAGTACTTAAGAAAGTGGCTGTAGAAATAGTAATGCATTTCTGGCCTTTTTTTCAAAATTCTACGGACTCTGGGACAGTTCCAAAGGATTGGAGGGTAGCCAATATAACCCCACTATTTAAAGAAAAGGAGGTAGAGAGAAAACAGGGGATTATGGACCAGTTAGCCTGACATCAGTAGTGGATAAAATGCTAGAGTCCATTAGAAAAGATGTAATAGCAATGCACTTGGAAAACAATGACAGGACTGGACAAAGTCAACATTGGATTTACGAAAGGGAAATCATGCTTGACAAATCTACAGTAATTTTTTTGAAGATGTGACCAGTCGAATAGACAAGGGAGAACCACTGGATGTGGTGTATATGGACTTTCAGAAGGCTTTCGATAAGGTCCCACATTAGAGATTAGCGTGCAAAATTAAAGCACATGGGATTGGGAGTAAGGTACTGAGATGGATAGCGAACTGGTTGGCAGACAGGAAACAAAGAGGAGGAATAAATGGGTCGTTTTCTGAGTGGCAGGCAGCGACTAGTGGGGTACCGCAGGAATCAGTGCTAGGACCCCAGCTATTCACAATATATATTAATGATATAGAGGAGGGAATTAAATGTAATATAGCCAAGTTTGCAGACGATACAAAGCCGGGTGGGAGTTAGAGCTGCGAGGAGGATGCAGAGAAGCTCCAGTGTGATTTGGACAGGTTGAATGAGTGGGCAAAAACATGGCAGATGCAGTATAATGTGGGTAAATGTGAGGTTATCCACTTCGGTGGCAAAAACAGAAAGGCAGATTGTTATCTGAATAACGGTAGATTGGGAAAAGGGGAGGTGCAGGAGACCCGGGTGCCCTTGTTCACTAGTCGCTGAAAGTAAGCATGCAGGTGCAGAAGGCAGTTTAGAAGTCAAATGGCATGTTCGCCTTCATAGCGAGAGGATTCGAGTTCAGGAGCAAGCATGTCTTGCTGCAATTATACAAGGCCTTGGTGAAACCACATCTGGAGTATTGTGTGCATTTTTGGTCTCCCTATCTGAGGAAGGTTGTTCTTGCTATGGAGGAATTGCAGCGAAGGTTCAGCAGACTGATTCCTGACATATGAAGAGAGATTGGGTCAATTAGGCTTGTATTCGCTAGAGAGTGGAAGAATGAGAGTGGATCTCATAGAAACCTATAAAATTCTAACAGGACTGGAGAGACTAGATGCAGGAATGATGTTTCCAATGGCGGAGGAGTCCAGGAACAGGGGTCACAATCTCAGGGTAAGGGGTAAGCCATTTAGGATTGAGATGAGGAGAGATTTCTTCACCCAGAGAGTGGTGAACCTGTGGAATTGTCTGCCACGGAAAGCAGTTGAGGTTACATCAGTAAGTATATTCATGAAAGAGTTAGGTGTAGTTCTTAGGGCTAAAGGGATATGGGGGGAAAGTGGGAACAGGTTACAGATTTTGGGTGATCAGCCATGATCGTACTGAATGGCGGAGTAGGGTCGAAGGGCCGAATGACCTACTCCTGCTCCTACTTTTCTATGTTTCTTAACATGTTTGGAAAAAAAATACTAATTCAGGTGGACTAAATGGTCGAACGAGTTTTGAAAAGCTGCGAGAGAGCTGCGCAAACTGACGTTGATCAATTATGTCAGAGTATGCCTGCATTTGAAATGCAGAGTAACTAGGAATTCTCCAAGCAACAGTTCGCAAACGTCAGCAATTTAAGGGACTTGGATTGATTAATTGTCCTGTGATTTAATTTGTGTATGCGTGTGACCAGGGAAGGAAGCGACTGTTAGATTAACTAAGAAACGTCTTGAAAGCATCTGTGGCAATCAGAGTGGTGATGAAATTATTGAAGGAAATTGAAACATATCCTCATCGTCAAGGCAGTCTCTAATATTGCAGTATGAACAAAGAGTTATATACCTCATTCGACAATTTTAGCTTAGGGTCGATTTGTTCGGTCATCTTGTCAGAGTGGCCTGTCCACCTTCGAAAGAAAGGTATTATCTCGTTGCAATGAGTGATTCGGTGTTTAATTCGGGTAGCTTGGTCAGCTACTGAAGAGAACAACTAACAGAGAGATAGCAGCAGTGATCGTGTATGTCTGATTCCTTGGAACTTATTGGTGAATAAAGGTGTATTGTGTTGATAATTAGAATTCATACCTAACCAAGAAAAGTCGTTAGTGTTCAACCTGAATATTAAGTTTTGTCTCCTTATTTCTCGGAATTCTAGTGATCAAACCGTACAGTAACCATCGAGATAAAATGCTATGGTTTACACTGTCTATTCCCTTCTGGAGCCTTTCCCGTCCTCCTCACCAGTAACTTGCCCACCTGAAGTTTTTATGGTCAGCAAACTTGGATATCTTAAACATAATCCTCTCGTCTAAGTCATTAATATAGATTATACACAGTTGACGCTCTTGCACTGATTCTTGTGGTGCTCTAGTTCCTGCCTGCCAGTCCAAAGATGTCTCATTTATTCCGACTACCTGTTTATTGTCCACGAACCAATCCTCAATCCATACTATTACCTCCAAGCTCCTTGGTTCCTGCATATTTCTGGAATAGTTTGTGTATCTTCTAGTGTAAGAACAAATACAAAGTATTTGTTAATGCTTCTTCTATTTCCTTATTCCCACAATAATTTCACTTGTCTCTGCCTCCAATAGTCGCACGTTTACTTCCACGCATCTATTCCTATTTGCGCACCTATAAAACGTCTACAATCTTTTTTTATAAATGTTTTTTGCTCGTTTATTCTCATACTACCTTTGCGTTTTCCTCATCAATTTCTTAATGTTCCGCTGCTGAATTTTAAAATCCTCGCAATCCTCGGGCTTACTATTCTTTTGTTGGCACTATTATAACCTGAAGCCTGGCTCCGATATAAAATTAAAACCCGACCCGAGCCCGACTGGACAGCAGCCAATCCGAACCCGATCTGGGCCCGAGCCCTTTAATTTCTTTTCATGACCGAACCGACCCGGAATATATCATTGAAACAGAAAAAAAGGTTGTAAATTAAAAAGAAAACAATACCATCAGCTAATAGGAACGGCAATTAGTAGTGCAATTGGGGAATCCACATCAGTAGTACTGTGTCAGAGAGTTCCCAAACTCTGCCAGGGTGCCTAAATGTTCTTACACTGGAAGATACAAAAACTATTCCAGATATATGCAGGAACCAAGGAGCTTGGAGGTAATAGTAGTCAAAATAAGTCAACAAGTGTGAGGATGAGCCATCCCCCTTACTCTTACATTCGCAGACAGTTCAGGAACACAGACATGGTGCTTTCAGAGAGCATAACCAACTTTTGTCTGTTTTAGATCCTCTGCTACTTACTTCTTTGTCTACAATATTGAGGAAGGAGGTACTTGTAGCATTTGTTGCAGTCAGGTCTCTATACAATTTGAGTTGACATAGAGGGAAATTTCCAGCTGACAAACGTATGGAAATTATGCTGGAAGACTCGCTAGCCCATCAAGACTGTCCCACACCAAGATAGCTTTACCATCATGGCTAAACACTTCTTCCCTCTCACTAAATCACATCTAAATCTACTAGGAGTAGCAAAAAATGTAAAAACCCTGGGCCAATGTGGGGAAAAAACTCAGTACATTTCCTCTTCAATGCCCTGCTGCCCTGGCAGTGGAAAACCTGTCCAGGAGATTACATGGACCACCTGTTACCGATAAAGAAACTTACCTTCTATATGACGTAATCTTTCTCACACTCAGGAAGTTATCGAGCTCCCTCTTGAAGCCGCTGAGAAAGTCAACACCCACCATACCAGCTGACCATATATTCCGGAGGCGCTACAGTCTCTGGGTACAGAACCACCTACCATTCCGTCTGTCTGTCTATCTATCTATCTATTAAGTTTATAGATGGTTTTCTCTGCTACTGTGAAACAATCAGTTGGAAAGTAATGGGGAAAAGGCTTGCTTTTGAAAATCAATCAACATTGCTTCTCCAGCCATTATAGCTTGTTGGAAATTATCTACGTTGGATGGCAAAATATTGCATTAATAATGCTACACTGTTTGATGTCTTGAAATGGTGTTGGCATGAATCGAAGTTTCTAGAGATAACCAACTCTCTATTCACTCCCATGGAACAGAACACCACCCTTTTGGGACCAGAGGAATACTTAATTCAAGGAACGAAAGCTATTCGGTTGACTAATATGGACTGTAATGGCAGTTCTATATGCCCAGGTGTTTTAATTCCTTACTGTGGAAGATTAACAATTTATACTTGGATGGCCCGTGGTGAGTATTCAACCACACCCCCGACCCCATATATACGAAAAACAGTGTGCACAATGCCATATTGGTTCTATGCATTTTAATTTTTAATGTTTGCATTTGAAAAACTGAAATCTCAAAACTAAGATAATTTGAGTATAAGTTAGACTTCACTAATTCAGTCATGGGAAGTAAGTACGTTGGATCCTGTGTTGTGGCTTAACATAATTGCTGGTAGATTTTGTCTACAAGATCCATTGATGTGGTCAATGGCACTCGTTTTCAATCATAATAAGGCAGCTTTCCAGATGTACATCACACAACAGCTACAACATGACTTTCTACATAAATAATCCCATCATGGAATTCAGTGGTAGACTTTTTTTTGTTCTCTTTCCATAACCGAGTGGATCTAATTCTTGAAAATATTTGTTTTTTTAAAAATTCTGACAATTCATCAACATGCTTAGAACTAGGATGGTCTGGGCAGGGCACTACAGCTATTTTTTCAAGTCTGTACTTCTTTCTTTTGGGCCTCCTTATCTCGAGAGACAATGGATACGCGCCTGGAGGTGGTCAGTGGTTTGTGAAGCAGCGCCTGGAGTGGCTATAAAGGGCAATTCTAGAGCGACAGGCTCTTCCACAGGTGCTGCAGAGAAATTTGTTTGTCGGGGCTGTTGCACAGTTGGCTCTCCCCTTGCGCCTCTGTCTTTTTTCCTGCCAACTACTAAGTCTCTTCGACTCGCCACATTTTAGCCCTGTCTTTATGGCTGCCCGCCAGCTCTGGTGAACGCTGGCAACTGACTCCCACGACTTGTGATCAATGTCACAGGATTTCATGTCGCGTTTGCAGACGTCTTTAAAGCGGCGACATGGACGGCCGGTGGGTCTGATACCAGTGGCGAGCTCACTGTACAATGTGTCTTTGGGGATCCTGGCATCTTCCATGCGGCTCACATGGCCAAGCCATCTCAAGCGCCGCTGACTCAGTAGTGTGTACAAGCTGGGGATGTTGGCCGCCTCGAGGACTTCTGTGTTGGAGATACGGTCCTGCCACCTGATGCCAAGTATTCTCCGGAGGCAGCGAAGATGAAATGAATTGAGATGTCGCTCTTGGCTGACATACGTTGTCCAGGCCTCGCTGCCAGAGAGCAAGGTACTGAGGACACAGGCCTGATACACTCGGACTTTTGTGTTCCGTGTCAGTGCGCCATTTTCCCACACTCTCTTGGCCAGTCTGGACATAGCAGTGGAAGCCTTACCCATGCGCTTGTTGATTTCTGCATCTAGAGACAGGTTACTGGTGATAGTTGAGCCTAGGTAGGTGAACTCTTGAACCACTTCCAGAGCATGGTCGCCAATATTGATGGAGGAAGCATTTCTGACGTCCTGCCCCATGATGTTCATTTTCTTGAGGCTGATGGTTAGGCCAAATTCATTGCAGGCAGCCGCAAACCTGTCGATGAGACTCTGCAGGCACTCTTCAGTGTGAGATGTTAAAGCAGCATCGTCAGCAAAGAGGAGTTCCCTGATGAGGACTTTCCGCACTTTGGACTTCGCTCTAAGACGGGCAAGGTTGAACAACCTGCCCCCTGATCTTGTGTGGAGGAAAATTCCTTCTTCAGAGGACTTGAACGCATGTGAAAGCAGCAGGGAGAAGAAAATCCCAAAAAGTGTGGGTGCGAGAACACAGCCCTGTTTCACGCCATTCAGGATAGGA